>NW_011501035.1:0-13266 GCF_000495115.2 Populus euphratica
GGATGTATAAAGAAATATAAAAAGTAAATTTAAGAAAAAACCATATACACATTTTACAATTAAAAAATAAATGTTTTATTGACATTTTTTTTAATAAAAAGATATGTTTTAAAAAACCAACCATATTAGGTTTATATATAGTTATTAAGAAAGCATTTGTTAATATTACATAGAAGCTTTAATATTATTTTAAAATTATGAAAAAAATAGATAATTATTTAAATATCATTATAATAAATTTTATTATAAAGTATAAAAAACTATAAAAATATAAAACATTTAAGGGCCATTTATAAAAGGCTAAGGCACGCCAAGGCTGCATAGTTAGGCTCGTGCCCCTAGCCTAAACTTGTAAATGCCAAGCATGATTGTAACTTGCTGACCAAGCCCAATAGCCTACGTTTTTACATAATAACTTCCCTATACATACATACATGCAGCCTTCGTTTATATATACATATATAGTTAGGTTCCAAGTTTTTGAATCATGAAAACTCAAATTTCAACTTTTTTTAACCCAAAAATATAAGAAAATATATCATATATACATTTAAAATCTTATTTCTAATTATCAAATATATTTTAATTAGATAAAAAACTCAAACTCAAATCAAATTAAAATAAATTCTCAATTTGTTTTTCCAGGTATCTTCAAAGATAGAAACCATCTTCATTGATTTTTTTCTTTAAAGACACACTTAAAAATATCAAAATCATAATTATTTGTAAATAAAATTTAATTATTTGAGAGCTTTTTTTTTTTTTTTCTTTCTGTGTTTTTTTATAAATTTTTTATGATGATATTTGACTAAAACATAAAAAATAAACTTAAAGACAGAAACGTAAAAATCCTATAGAACATAGACTAAAAAGGTTAAACTTAAGGGATCAAATTGAACATTTTTGTACCATTTGAATAGTGTAAGTAGGATAAGGTCCTCTTATTTTCAATGTAAATAATGCTTTTGGTATTTTGATTTTTAGTTTTAAGAACAACCTATTTAATTTCTAGAAGAAATATTCAACAAGACATTGAGTATGTGAGCACACGCAAATCTATATAAACAAGAACAAATGGAGCCATGTAAACTTAGCTTGAAAGGACAGGACATATTGAAAAAGAAATATTTTTTAGTGATTGAAGTGAAAAGAGATCAAAGTTTCAAGGACCAAGAAGGAAAAAAGTGGCTAATGAACAATGAGACTTTTAGTTTGTTTGGTAATTATATTAGTTCATCAAGTAATATGTAAGTTGTAAATTAGTCCCTATGTTTTTTCAGAACAAATTGAATAATCCTTCTAGTTTTAAAAACTAATTAGCTAATTCATTGACCAGTGTTGAATATGATTAATTTAATATTTTTGTTCAAAAAAATATTTTCTTCTTTAATCAATCTTTTAATATTATCTTTTTTTTTGCCTTTATATTTCTTAAAAAAAAATCAAAATAATTGAACAAGAACATGAAATGAGAAAAAAATAATCTAGTTCTAAATAGATTTTAAAACATAGGAATTAATTAATCATTTTCCAGATAGAAGGACTAATTTATAATTTATTTTTTTATATATTATTTCACGGGAAATGAATTTTATTGTTCTCAGGGATCATATCAATTTTAATATAATTACCAAACTCAATTTAAATGGATGTAGTATATGTGGAGTTATTGATATTATAGATTATAATCTGTTGATCAACCATTCATTTCTTGATTAATATCCTATTCGTTCATTTTCTTTTCAATAAATAGAAACTATAATTAGAGACAAATAATGGGCTAAACCTGCAGAACAACTCTTCATTGGTATAGTCTAGTCAAATTAGGAAATTATTTGATTTTTAGATTATAATTAGAGGTACATAATTCTCTTTTAAATGTTCTTCGAAGTAATGTTAATTTTGAGATTTTTAGTGTTTTTTTTCAATTATTTGTGACGAATCCAATATTTTCATTTCATTCATATCTTCCATTCCCTATCTAGTCATGTGATATCATCCATAGTGTGACGTCTACCATATTCTATAAATAATAAATCAAGCATATCTTCCATTCAAATGAAATTATGTAAAGTGCAACAAGCAATTGGAAAATTTTTTTTCTCGTGTAGTTAAAAAGCTCATATTTTCTTTTATTCTTCCACTCCGAGCATGAAATTCATTAAGATGGTACTATTCATTACAATATGGCGCTAAAAAACATGAACGTTTGCACAGTCAATATCAATGACATGATAAGGATCTACAAGTGAGTAACACCATTGTTAGATATAATATCTAAAAAAAATTAATTATTTGAATGTTTTTTATACTTGTTTACCACCACTTGGCATAGAAAAATTATTTCCTTTATAAGATAATGCATCATAAATATACATGAATTGAATTATTAGGTTGTTCTTTTCCATCTAGTATCGGTAAATATGGATAATTAATTTTGAGAAGTATAATTTAATTAATTAGATTATAAATTTGTTTTTTTAAAATTATCTATTCGAGTTTTATAAATTTTAAAATTATTAAAAAATTATATAATTATTATTTTTAATACCTGTAAAATTAATTAAAATACAAATAAATTAATCTGAATATCTATATTAATAATAATAAATAAATAAAACATAACAGCATGAGAACATGCCGCCACAACATTTTGTTTCACGAGCGAAGCTCTTTTTTTTAAAAAAAATAAAAGTGTTTTTTTTATTTCGATGTAAGAAATCAAGCTACATCAACATCATGAATTCCTATCAATTGCAGCTATGTATTTTTATTTTAAAAGATATTATTTTAGATATACATATATTTAAATAATCTAGAATTACATGCTTATGATTATTTAAAAGAATTAGCATACCTCAAACCTTGACTTTATTGATTAACGTAAAAAAAAAAAAAAACACCATTATACCATACATAGCAATGGCATGATCCAGCTCAAATAACGTTGCAAAAATTACAGCACATTTTCAGTAATTCAAAACCAAACCCATTATTCCCAACAGTTAGATCAATCTTGCTATAAAAATCCCCCCCTTCCCTCTGCATTCTCAAATTCTCTCTTCTCCTCCTTTACCTTTTTTTGTTCCTGATTTTTTGTTTCAGTTTCTTCAAAATGCGTGAGATTCTTCACATCCAAGGAGGCCAATGTGGCAATCAAATTGGTGCAAAGTTCTGGGAGGTGGTATGTGCAGAACATGGGATTGATGCAACAGGAAAATACAATGGAGATTCTGAGCTGCAGCTTGAAAGGATCAATGTTTATTACAATGAGGCAAGTGGTGGCAGGTTTGTCCCGAGGGCGGTCCTAATGGACCTTGAACCTGGTACCATGGACAGTGTCAGGTCAGGTCCTTATGGTCAGATTTTCAGACCTGATAATTTTGTTTTCGGACAATCTGGTGCTGGAAACAACTGGGCTAAAGGCCATTACACCGAGGGTGCTGAGATGATTGATTCTGTCCTCGATGTTGTCCGAAAAGAAGCAGAGAATTGTGATTGCTTGCAGGGTTAGTTTTTTATTTTTACTTTTGGAATGTAAATTTTGTTTTGGATTTATTGTTAATGTGGATTTGCATGCAGGATTTCAGGTGTGCCATTCTCTAGGAGGAGGAACCGGATCGGGTATGGGCACTCTATTGATTTCGAAGATCAGAGAGGAATACCCTGATCGGATGATGCTTACATTCTCTGTCTTTCCTTCTCCTAAGGTTTCTGATACAGTTGTTGAGCCTTATAACGCAACCCTTTCTGTGCATCAGCTTGCTGAAAATGCAGATGAATGCATGGTCCTTGATAATGAAGCTCTCCACAACATCTGCTTCCGTACCCTCAAACTCACCTCGCCAAGCTGTAAGAATTTTGATTCTCATATATTCTTAGACCTGGATTTTTTTTTATTTCTTTATGTTTGATTTCATGCTTCTTTGAGGTGCAGTTGGTGATCTAAATCATTTGATCTCTGCTACCATGTCTGGGGTCACATGTTGCTTGAGATTTCCTGGACAGCTTAACTCTGACCTGAGAAAGCTTGCTGTGAATCTGATCCCTTTCCCTCGGCTACATTTCTTCATGGTGGGTTTTGCCCCTCTGACCTCACGTGGTTCACAACAATACAGCACCCTGTCCGTCCCAGAGCTCACCCAGCAAATGTGGGATGCTAAGAACATGATGTGCGCAGCAGACCCACGCCACGGTCGGTATTTGACAGCCTCGGCAATGTTCAGGGGCAAAATGAGTACCAAGGAAGTGGATGAGCAGATGATCAATGTTCAAAACAAGAACTCATCATGCTTTGTTGAATGGATCCCACACAACGTCAAATCATCTGTTTGTGATAGTCCTCCCACAGGCCTAAAAATGGCATCGACATTCATTGGAAACTCCACGTCAATTCAGGAAATGTTCCGTCGCGTGAGTGAGCAGTTTACTGCCATGTTTAGGAGGAAGGCTTTCTTGCATTGGTACACTGGGGAAGGAATGGATGAGATGGAGTTCACAGAGGCAGAGAGCAACATGAATGACTTGGTGTCCGAGTATCAGCAGTACCAAGATGCCACAACTTACGAGGACTGTGAGGATGAAGAGGAGGAACTCCATGACATGTGATCTTGTTCTATGTTGCTATGCTGAATGAGAATGCTTGGAATTGGGTTGTGAATGAGGTAGTGGATGTTGAAAGAAATGCAAGCCAACGTTCTGTAGTCAGTCTCTGGCAACAGAAGGGATGATTCCAGGCAGAAGTAGGCCTTATTATTGAGATTCCACACACACAACCACATATATATAAATGTTTCTTTCTTTCTTGGATTTTGAGAAGGGAACAAGGATTATCAAATAAGTACTCTTATACGTGTATACAAATTTATTAGAGATGATAATCTAGCATGAATATCTTCTTCTCTTCAACAAGCTGTTGCATTCTAATTATTTATTATCACTACTTTCCCCCCAAAATTAACTGCAGAATGTCTGTCCAACAGTGGTTCAAAGCTAAAACCCCACTGCCCATTATATATCTAATGAAATAGCATCTGTATTTGCGTTTGCAACTGTTGCTTATTGAAGGATTTGAATCCTTTAATATTACTTCAAAATTTGAAGTGGTCTCGCATACTACTTCAAATTTAACAGTTATTGACCATGCATTTCTTCAAAAGGTTTCTATTACACTTCCCACATATATTGAACTTTCTTCTTCACCACGACGCATGTTGACCAGATCACAAACAAACTCTTTGAAGCCTAAGACTTCATTTGTTGGTGTAATGAAATATCCTCTTCAAGGCTCTCCTTGCAGAGAAAGGCTCTATTATTGAACCATCTTATTTCATGGAAATATAAAAAAAGTTGTTGTTTGCAAAGATGCAATGACCATATAGTTAAATGCCTTAATGTTCAATGGTACGTAGAATCATGTTCCACATCATAGCTCTTATAATCTTGTTGGATAAAAATGAGTATACTAAATTAAACATCATGTGAATGGAAGCATAAAAACATATAAAACTCGAAGAAGGGTTATCACCAACAACACAAGGTTGATTTTACATATACATTTATTCTTGTTAACAAGCCAAGTATGATCAGATTTGTGGTCTTTTTTAATTATAACTAATCACTAGCTAATATGACATTTGGATATTAAAAATGTTTTTCTTTGTGGAATTCTTACTATAGAAGTATACATGCACTAATAACAAGATTTTGTTCATCTGAATTTTCCAAATCATGTGTGCCACCTCAAAAAAAAAAAACCTTGTATGGTTTTCATTTGGCTCCAAGAGCATGGTTTTCATTTGGCTCTAAGAGCATGGTTATCTCATCTCAGTGAATCTTTATAATTTTATGGTTTTTAGGTTTCCAAGGAAAATACTTCATTATACACTTTTTTTTGGTGTGATCTATATTTACTTGTCTTGATTTATGATAATAATATTATTACTAGTTCAAATTACAATATTATTGCTAGAATTATTTATTCATTGTCTATCACTTGATTTTTCCTGGCAAAGATTTGGTCACCTATCATTCTTTCTTAGAATGGAAACTACACAAGATGGTAGAGATTAAGAATGAATATTTTTGATGTGGTGCAGCTTTTATTTAAAAAAAATAATTATTTTTTTAAATTTAAAATCAAACCAAATTCAAATTGGTTTAAACTAACTAGTTTCGGTTTGATTTTGTTTAGATAATTGAAAGAAATTTTTTAGATTTCTTTTAGGTTATTTTGTGGCTTTTAAGCTTATTATAGGCTTTTAAAAGCATTGTAATTGACATTAAAAAAACTATCCTATTGCCACATTTTTCTTTAATGGAATTATTCTTGTTCTAGGAGAAATATCTCTTAAAGCATCCAATGGTTTTCTCATACTAGAGCCATCTATTTTGTTGATCTTGACAGAAGTTGCTAGCATCAGATCTAATCAATTGATTAGTATTTAAAAATGTATTTTTATCAAGGTTTTATATCATCATTTTGCACTTGAAGTATCATTAACTTCTTAACTAAAGCATGTTTTATAATAACATATTTAATAATATAAGATACCTTTAATTTGTGATAAATATTTATTTTAAATGAAGGCCTATCACATAAATAAAATGATTGATTGATGAGTTTAAGAACTGAAATTAAAAGGACAAAAAGATGGCCAAACTTAAAAAAGAGATGTTGGTGTAGTTCAAATCAGAACACTATTCGGTAATTGTGTCATATCTGGAGCTGTAGATCTCGGATTTAGGTTTACTTTATATGGATGGAAAGGTAAGACATAGGCCTACAACTTTCATGAACCCAAGTTTTAAAAAGTTATTTTCAAGTCCAAATTATGGTAACAACAAAGAAGTCCAAATCTGTTCTACAGCCCGAGCATTGTTCAGTGTTTGGCCCATATCTGGAGTTCTAAAATTTCAAATGACCTCTATTTTTTTTCCTAGAAAACTAAGATAATTTCCTACAACTTTAATGTGATTAAGTGGTTCCAGTTTTGATGTTATCGATGATGTTTTGGGCAGATAAGAGAAGATAATGATTGTCACCAAGTCAAGAGTTGGCCACCTACTCATCAATTAGTTATCAAATCAATAGTTTTTAATTTTGGCTTATAAAAGGAGGCATTTGCTATATATTTAGGCATCTTGATTTCCGGATCAAGATCATGCTCTTGCTTTCTCTCTTTGTATTTTTGTAATGCTTAAGTTTTGCTTTCATTAATATCAAGTTTATGCCTTTCAATTCCTTTCCTTTACTTAGTTAACTTTTATCTTATTTATGTTCTTATCTTGTTTATTTATTTTTCTTTGTTTCATTATATTTAGTTAAGTTTATTATGTCAATGTGAAAATGTTACACTAATGGTGTAAGAATAAGTATAGTGAAAACTTAATATGGACTTTAATGTTTGATACTAACATGTTTTGTATTTGTTATCTTGTTCACGCTTTAATACTTTGCTTGTTAAATGACTAATCTAGATTTATGTTATATAACACTTGGTACAACAAATACTTAGAATTCTCATAGCCCATATTGTATGGTATAACCGACACCTGAACTATGAAAGAAACTTGATTTGCTGTTAATATAAGTTATAAACATGGATGCCTGACAATATTTACAAGTATTAGCATTAATCGAATAAGATAACTAATGTAATTATGTTAACAATTTATAATCTGATTGGAACCTCCTTTGTGTATGGTTTCCAATTGAATAATAAGGGTTTATACTACACTTGTTTGACATATCATTAGTAGAACCTTTAACCTTAACATTTGTTATTATCATTGTTTAATCCTTACATTAATATTTCATCTTAAAGTTCTCATCATCATCATCATCATCATCTTCTTCTTTTTCTTTGTTATTATTATTACTACTACTACTACTACTACTATTATTGTTGTTGTTGTTATTGTTGTTGTATTATTGTCATCTATAATTTATACAATTAACCTCCTTGTGGTTCGACCTCGGTCTTGCCAGGTTATTTATTACTTCGACACTCCTGCATTTGGAAGAAGACATCAATCTTTTGATCGTGTCATTACATTAAAAAATTCCTTTTCATCTACACTAAACCAAGGCTGAAACTTCCAACCCCTCGAAACCAAAAATATTTTCTAAATTTCTATCAAAATCATATCATTTGCATTTATCATATACATATTTGTCTAAGAGCACAACAATTTAGTGATTTCTATAATAATCACAATTATGTAGATAAATTTTAATTAAAACCAATACGATAACTTCACTAATTTCATCAATACGTGCTCATTACACACAATACACAAGCATTCAATTTAGTTTCATCATTTCCCATTTTCTTCGCTATGGTTAGAGTAGCATTCCATGTTTTTGTACTAAATCAATGTCCGATACATACACATCATTCATATAATTTCAATTCATAATTCCACACAACAACTCAAGCAATTCCAACACAATTCATGCTACCCTTTTTAAAATTACTACCAACCTTTTGGTCCATTTAATCAATGTTTCAAATTTGTTCTAACCAAATAACTTTATCCAGTGTCATTTAGCATAATTAAATCATAATTTAAACCAATTTTAACTCAAAAAATTCAAATCATTTCCCCCATAACAACAAAGCAAGATTCAAACAAAATGAGGAAACTCATCTCATTGGAATTTCTGCTCTTTCTTTTACACGCTACATGGATTGATATTTTTAGTGTAGCATTATCAAATGCAAACAAAACAATGAACCATTCATTTTTTACTTTCTCCTTTTACATTCAAACATATGTAACAAATCTTAATAACATACACTTAAGCTAATCTTACAAGATTTTTTTTCTCCCACACATATCATTTCAAGCCTAACTTAGTTTATTATCATGTCTAAAATAATCATTCTATATAATTTTATATTTTCCAAACATTTCCTCAAATCCCTCCGAGGCTAAGACTTCCTCTACACCTTTCATGTGTTTTCTTCCAAATTTTCCTTATAATTTCAACTTAGTTTCAACTGTAATACATGTTACAACAATTTACTTCCTACAAACATCTCACTTTAACACAATCTTATTCCAAAACCTAGCTTTTCAATACACCCAATTCAATCTTCCAACAAAATCACACCAAACTTACATAGAAACGGAGGAAAAAGGTGTCTTCTAAACATAAATAAAGAAGAATTTGGAAGATTTGCTCAAGCTCTCCCTTCCTTCTCATTAAATTCTTCACTTCATCTCACTACGTTCACCATTTCAAAACATTATTTTTCCTCTCTTAAAACTATTTGGATTATGTTTTCCTTTTATAAAACCAACTCGATCTTCCTTAAAACTAATCATTTTCATGAGTTTCTCTTTTTAAAGAAACGATGCATAAATGAAGATCTCATGGCGGATGGAAAATTTAGCCAAAACAACCCCTTTTTACAATGGAATTTTGTCTCATTTTACCATTTTACGCCTTATAAATATCCCCTATATATTTTTTTTTAAACATACTTGACTTTTAACTTACATTGTCAGGCCTTACCAAAATTTGATTAACTTAAGCATTTAAATTAAAGTAGGGAAATATATTAGGAGACTCCTTATAGAATTTCAGTCTGATCCAACAGTTAGATCAAGATTTATGCTTGATAGCGTAAAACTGGTCAATAAGTGATTTTATGTCAATAATTCAAATATTTTTTGTTAAATTCTTGTTGGAATCATACCATTTATTTTACTTGGAATTGCTTATTTATTTAAAATATATTTATTTTGTCATTTTATCATTTATTCACTTATGGACTTATTAGAATATCTTGGTAACATTACCTATTTTTATTCAGGGTTTACACTAATATTTTTTTATACAGTTCTTCCTTAACCTTTATTCCTCATTTCCATTATAATTTCTTAGAACTATTTTTTCATTCTCAAAACACATTTATTTTAACATTTTCATAATTCTTTTATTCATAGAAACCCATTACTGGTTTGACTGACATTATGGATTTTAAATTAAAATTTATAATTATCATTTTTACTTCAATAATACCTTAAAATTTATTTATGAAGATCATCTCCTTCATTACACATCACTTTTATTATTATTTCCATCATTTATCTATTTCTTTTCATCTTGAGTTTCCTTAATTTACTCATCAAGGTCTTATTATTTTGGTCTTACGTTTACACAGGGGTTTAAAATATGCACCGGCCTCGAGTTCTACATTAGCAAACTGTTAAAAGGATCCTTAGATATTTTAAATATACAATTTTGTATGGCCTTTGGATAACAAGTCAATCTAATCATTCTCATTATGGTTATAAAAACGTTGATTGGGCTGGGGATATTGATGATCATTGCAGTATTGGTGCTTATTGTGTATTTTATGGAAAAAAAAACCTATCTTTTAGAGCTACAAGTACTAATAAAACAATTGCTCATAGTAGTAATGAGTTAGAATATAAATTATTGTCCAATAGAGCAACTGAAATTCAAGTCCACCATTTTGCTTCCATTGCTTAAATGTTAAACTCTTTGGTGTGACAATATTGGAGTAACATATTTGTCTTCCAATCCTTTTTTTCATGTATAAACAAAACACATTAAATTGATTTTCAGTATATTCATGATTAATTTCTCCTAAAAAAAGTTACAGTATCTTTCTTCTTTACATGAGATCAACTGGCAGATCTTCTTACAAAACTATTAGTTGTTGGTCGTATTCATTTGTTATGCAACAACCTTTCATATACAAGAACTGCCTTTTCATTTGTTGTCACTGTGGCTAGTCTCTATGCTGCTTATTTGTGATCTGTGTCCTGCTGTTGGTGTCTCCTACCAACAGAGGAGCCTTGCTTTTTGTGTAGTCAATGTGGCATAGTTTGAGCTGCTTTTCTGCAGCTTTTTGTTAGGTTTTGTAATGTGTTGTTTAAGGGAGCTTATTCCCCTAGCCTCTATATGTATATGTTTGTATATTATGAATTGATAGTCTCCAACCTTGTTTCATTTTTATTTATAAAATTTCTTATAATAGATATAAAAAAAAATTGTTCTTTCAATAACCTCGAAGGGTGTAGTTCAACTAGTTAGGCTCTAGGTTTGTTTCTTTGAGGTTATCAGTTCGAGTCTCACAAATCTTAGAAACACTTAAAATTTATATGGTTATTAACTTTAGAACTCATGGTATTAATCAAGATACACAGAAGTTAGTTCAGACATTTAGTTAATAAAAAAGACTTGCCCTTTCAATTGAGGAGGTCTATGGAAGAAACTGACTCTCCTAAAAATAATTCATCAGATATTGACAAAGTTGATGTTGCAATAATATAAGTAAATTCAAGGTAGACAAAATATCAGCACCTCTATCCTCTACTGATAATGTTGTAGATATGGACACCAAAAATCAAGTTGTTAGAAATCAAGTTGTTAGCCAAATATCAGCACCTCTATCCCCTACTGATAATGTTGTAGATACGGACACCAAAAATCAAATTGTTAATTATATATCAAACAAAAGGAGTAGCGTGATATGCAGGAACTTCCAAATTTTGTAGCTCCTCGAATCTCAAAATGTGTCATCTAAATTGTATTATATAAATAGGTTGAAGCAGTATATGTAAAGCATAAATGAAAAACACAGTTTTCATTGTCTTTTATGTGCTTATATTGCTGAGCACAACAAAATATTATGCAGACATATTAATATTACTCTTCTCAATTTAACCACAATAATATGTTGATCTTGACATTTCACATGATCCACCAATTTAAAACCTAACCCCGGTTAGGTTTCATTTTGAACCGAATCTTTATATTTAAGAACCTTCAACAACATTTTAATAAAAATTTTGGATTGGCTCGTTAATCAATAAGTTGACCTGACGAACCTGCGTTAACTTTTGAGAAGGTTTGAAAATGTTTGAGTTCTAAAATTTAATAACAATGTTCCCATTACTGGACAATGTGTAACTAAAAACTACAAATGTTCAATCCATCATAGAACAACAAAAGCGAGAAAACCTGGGACATGAAAAGGACATTAGTTTACAACAAAAAATCCAACAAAACCCAGAACCTCACCTCATACATCCATGGTTACCCCGACAACTACTGCAGCCTTCCGAATCAAGTAGGTGCGGGAAACACTCCTCTCGCACCAATGGATTCCTATTGTCAAAGATAGGTCCATTGAATCGTCGCTTATACATCCATGGTTAGACGATTCTTCAAATAGATGGTGATATTTTTTCGTACCAGTATAAGACAATCTTGGTATGATTGAATTTTTTTTTTTGTCTCTCTTGCTAAAGCCTGAAGTTGTACGTATAATTCATAATTAAGTAGTTGATATATTTGTGAAAAGGATGGTGCATGTCAACGATTGTATTTTGGGTTTTCCTGACTCTATTTTTTTTTTATTTATGTGGGGTGTCCGGGCCAGCTTACGCGCACCACGATTAATCTCTATGACTCACTGAACATCCTGTAAGCCCAGTAAATAGGTAAAGCACCGCGAGGTAACAGACGTACATGGTAAGGTTCAAACTCAGATGCGGAGGAAGAAGACTCCATTCTTCATCATATTAATTCTAGCCTGCTTTTCTACCTAGACAATTACAAAGTATTGTCTGCTTCAGCACTTGAGGTCATCCTCTAGTGGGGAAGGGATTTAAATTTTTTTGTATCCATTTCATTTTTTTATATATATTTATTATTCTTGTAATATCTTATTTATTCATTAAACTTGCAATGAACTTAAATGTTAGTCGAAATATATATATAAGCTAATCCAAACATTTTAAACTATAAAAAATATATATTATATGTTTCAGTCTTTGATATTACATGCCTTAATGGTTAAGAGGATTTTGCAAAGCTGAGATATTGCTTGCAATTTGATAAAAAGAGGGAGAGTGGAAATTTTGTTATTTTAACATAGCATAGGTTTTTGAGTATTTTATAAATAGTTCTAATATTTTCGTTGATTTTTTTTTAAATCTTTACATAGAAGACTTGATGTGATTTTCTATGAAATTTTTTATATAATAATAGTATAGATTTTGTAAACGAGGCAGGCATCAATAACTCGCAACAATATCATAGTTAGTTTTATTGTTTTGAAGGTGCTCATGAGTTCCACTATGACTTAATTTCAAGCATGTTCTAGCTATTCTATACTCATCGTTATAAGCACCAATGATGCAAAATTATTATGTTTAATTATAATGAAACAGCTTATAATACAAGTTATATATATATATATATATATATATATATATATT
>NW_011501035.1:17096-25626 GCF_000495115.2 Populus euphratica
ATATATATATATATATATATATATATATATATTAAAGAAATGATATATTTGCCATGTTTAAAAAAACATTTGCCTGAATCATTCATGTTCTTTTAGTTTTTTTTATATGACGTATTAATTATTAAATATTTATACGGGGATGTAATTGTCTAACTTTTTTGAAGTTCAATAAAATGACTTAATTATTATTCAAATTATAAATTTTAAAATTAGCTAAGAAAACTATTTTGGTATTAACAAAGTTTTCCCTAGAGTAAAAAAGATTAAGCCATAGATTGGGGATTTTTTGGTCTTTTTATTTATTTATTTTTTGTGAATTTCACTATCATTAATTACACTTTTACCTTTTAAATTTGATAAATTAATTTTCAATTTAAAAAATTACTAACATATATTATGCACGCGCTAAGCATATAAGAGACACTTATACACTTAAAGCAATCGTATGAAACTCTCATGGTGATTGAAATTTCCCTTTAATCATATTGTTAGACGCATTGATATATATATATATATTTTTGTGGTGTGCATGTATCGGTGAAAACGAGGCAATTTATCATTGAAGGACTTTTTTATTTCTTGTCTTATCTCTCTTCCCCTAAAAATTATAGGTTTATCTTCTCTCTTTTTACTATTTTAATTTCAATTTTTATTTTTTAAAATTTAATTTTTATTTTCTATAAAAATTTTATTTGTTTTCAATTTTATTTTTCAATCTCAATTTATTATATATTATTTTTTTTCAATTTGGTCCATATTTTGTTGATTTTTGATTTTTTTTCTTATCTCTTTTATAAAAGTTTTATTAGTTTTTAATTTCATTTTTCAATCACTTGCATTTTTAATCATTTTGTTAATGTTATTGTTCTTTTCAATTTAACCCTCAAATTAAAAAATTATTGTTTCCCTCTAATTTATTTGTTGTTTGATTTAAACCCTCTTTCTTTTAATTTTTATTTTGAATCTTTTTGTATTGTTTTTGTTCTTTCAATTTTGTCCTTTAGTGTTTTATGATTTTTTTATATATAGTGTTTTCAATATAATAACCTAAGTTACGAGTTTGAAAAGTTAATAAAAAATAACATTTTTTTGGTTTATTTTTTTATGATATCATCATTCAATATTTTTTTTATTTTTTTTAAAAAATTGGCTTTATGGTTTTCTTTAAAAAAAAATTATTATTCCAACCTCATTACCTAGGACACGAGTTTGGCGAGTTAATCCAGATTGGCTTAGCCTTTAATGCTTAGATTATATGTCTATCATGCTATCTCATGTTAATTCAAGTTAGTTTTTTTTGTCCTTTTTATCCTATTTTTTCCTTCCATATTTAATCTATTAAAAATTAAACAACATTGTTTTTCAGCTCTTAGATAAAAAAAAAAGGTCTTAGGTTATTGTGATAATTTTTTTTGTTGGTTTTTGTGGTTTTCTTAAAAAAAAAATTTTATTAGGTTATTTTAATCTCATGATATAAAATATAGGTTTAACAAGTTAATCTAGACTGGCTCGTTCTTTAATGCCTAGATTAGAATTAACTCAGGTTGATTCATACTATTTTTTAACTTATTTTACCCTATTTGTTCCTTCTATAATTAAGGGTTGCGCTTTTAAACTCTACATGTATATTTGTCTGAAAATATGTTATTTTTTTTTTTAAATATCAATTTGATATAGACAAAAATTAATTACAAAACAGTCTTCTTTTCCCTCTAGTTTTTCTATAAACACTTTATTTATATTTATCATAAATAAAACAGAACTTCTTAATAAATTTATAAAAATTAATTTCTATAAGTCTAATGCTTTGTTGTAGGAAGATATATTGTTTTAACTCCGACAACAAATATTGGAAGTAATTAATACTTTAAAAATAATGATTTTAATGCATCAAATCCTGTTTTTCGTACCCACTGACATTACAGCTTATGGAAGCCATGCAGCAGCACAAAAAATCATCCTTTCCCACCAAGACGGATCTGAATCACCATCAACTACTTCACCATAGAGGACGTCTGGGCGAGGGTGGGCTTTGATGAAGTAGCCTGTGCTCCTTTTGATCGCTTTCAAGGCGTTTGAGGGTTCTCATTTGGCTTCTTGTTGGGAACATGGTTCAACACTGTCAACGCTATTGGAAATCTAGACTTTACATTGTCTCCAGCATCATAGCATCCTCCCACTAAATCTATCTGATAATGCAAATTATATGGTCTGATATATAAAATGCAAAGGATTATGTATCATATATATCTTACTCCAGCTTCACTGTGCTCAGAATCTCCACGTCATTGCACTGACAGTCTTTTTTTAGGAGGCAATTTTCCAGAGCCTTGTACCCCATAATTCAGCAAAGATTTAGAGTTGGTGTTTTTCCATAACCAAGGACACTGGTAGAAGACGTAAGGCCGATCTTCTGAGTAAATAATTGCAGAGAAAATTAATGAAATATCCAAGTAACTTGACATAGAAATTCAAAATAGACAACCTACGTATATTTGCAGTTTGAATTAACGTAATTGCTCCATGATATGTTTCTGTTGAAGTTAAAGATTTTAATAAGGAAAATTCTACAATGCTACCATTTTCTCTTCTAATTAAGCGCTATTATATGTTATTCATGACATGAAACATCACATTCAGTTCATTAAAAGCATAGGATTAAACTGGTTAAATAAGTTATTAACGTGAAGTGTTGGTTAGTGAATGAGAGTAATAATAATTGTTTTTAGGAGAAAAGTTATAAATACAATAAGAAACAACAAATGAACACCCCTTAGTTAATAATAATAACAATGATAAAGCAATGTAAAAGAGCAATTTGCGTTTTGAACCAGGGTAGCAGAGATTTACCCGGTTGAGGAAGCAAACTCACATGCTTCCTCGACTAGCTGTCTTGTCTAGCTTTCTATAGGTTGGTGATTCTGATGGATGCCATTGTCAATTAAAATCTTAAAATATAACTGTTTTGGAACCATCATATGGGGCAAGCAGCTACTCTCTTCAGGAGAAACGTTGATCTTTGTATAAGATAACTAGCCTGGTAGAAGTTTGATCAAAATGTTTTTTATTGATACAGCAGCATTCTGTTGCTCAGGTTTCTCTGTTTGATGAATATGGAAGCATTCATGGCCGGCAAAGGCAAAATTCATGTCCGTTGTTGAACATGGCCAGATGCCATAAAAAAGAGATCCCTGTGAAAGTATTAATCACAGACAAGTCATAAGCTTTTGACTTGAAAAGCATGAACAAACGTGATTTAGATGTTCTGGGGAATCAAAGCCCGTACAATGACAACGAATGAAATACTAGCCAGCACATTTGCACGGTTTCATTTTTATTAAAGCATGGGATGTCACTTGACCAGATGTTGAGGCATTATTGTGAGTTAATTATCAGATATGTAACTACACTGCACTTTGTATGGGAAATGAATTAGAAACAACCATTGACAATAAGGGAAAATCGAACAAAATTGTCCGAACTCACTATTAAATCATTATCTGGAAATGCCAGATATTTTACATCATTTCATCTTTGTTACAATTTAAATAACAGACGATTTTGAGGTGTCAGTTTGGATATGTCATAATTAAATAAGAATTTACCTCACATAAATTATATTCATAATCTAATAGATGTATTTAAGGATTAATAGAATAAGTTTAGATTTAAAAATAATAATCTAAAAAAATTATAATTTTTTATCTGATAGTTAAATTAAATTTAATTTTTTACGAGCTGTTTTTCCTATAATAAGTTAATAACTTTATCACGCGACACACACTATGGGATCTTCATATATTAAAAATTCCACTCTAAGCCCATTTTAGCTCAATTTTGTTATTTTTCTTGTTTTTTTATTATTTCTATCAAGATTGCGTGCACTGTTTTGAATTTCATGATTATTTTCTTCGTATTTTTATATTTTTATTTTGTTTTTTAGTTAAAGTAGGGTTTATAACTTAATTATAGTTTTGTAAACCTCCTAAGTAGACTTCATCACTATTAATTTTTAGAGAGAATAAAATTGTAAATTTAAAGTTTATATCTGCAACCCTTTTGAACAAATTTATGTGTTCCGTGTTTTGTTTTTGGTGCAAATCAAGGCTTATACGCCTAAGCGAAATTAAATTAAACGAAGTAAAACAGACCCGATTACATCATAATATTAACAATCTAATATTTCCTATTAAGTGGGCTGTGAGACAAGCCAAACTTCTCCAACTAGTCTGCTGCAAAGTTGGCCTCTCCAAAATTGTGTTGAACCTTGACCTCCTAATCTTTAGTCAAAAGTGTACGTGTTCTGACCGCCAAAGTACAGTTACTCCTTATTTTCCCAGTCTGGTTTTTTAGGAGATTCACTACCAGGAGAAAGTCGAACTCCAGGATAAGGTGATGTATTCCATGTGAGTGCAAGACTGGTGACAGTAGCTCATAACTCTGCTCTAATTGAAGTTCTCGAATTAGCCCTCCTGCACTTGCAAAACATGGGTTGCCTTTGTTACACCAATCAACATTTAATTTCATCCAATCTAGAGGAAGGTATCTCCATCCCACCCACTGCATCTCTTTTTTAAAAAATTTTTACCGTGTTCCATGTTTGTTTACTGTCTTTAGCTTCCACTTGCATCAAATGTAATTCTACTAAGCTTTCTATGCCGAGTAGCAATAATATTCAGTTTCTTCAATACATGCGTATATAAAAGATACAGCATACGGAACGTTTTCAGGTGCAAGCCATTTTTATAAACACATTACATTGGGACCTAGTGAGGTAATTTAAAATGCAAGTGAAATTAACTCATGCAGCAAAACGATATACCTTCCCAGTTTTGCGATTTTGTTTCTTAAGACTGCCAACGTAGTCTGTAATAGATTTTGTGACATTATTGGAACCTAACTTCAAAGAGTTTGGGGCTCCCTGTGCTTGCTGTTCTTCCTCAAAAGCTCCATCAGGTTTTTCTTCTTCCTCTTTCGCCTGTGGGTAGACTGCTTCCATGCCATCATCAGATACTGGCCTAGGCTTGTTTATGTGTCGTTTTCCATGCAAGTGAAAAAAGGTTACTACTAAAAATGAATAAGAAGCACAGCAAAAGGTAACAACACAGTTTATGTAAATCCAGGGTACGGATGCAGCAGATACAAGGTTACCCATTTAGTGATTCATAAAAGGTCAGCATCTAGGAACAAATACCAGACTCAGACTGTAACATCCATGTCTTGTTAGAACATTTAGAGCCCTCTTTCTCACATTTTTATTTCGGCAACAATTTGATCGCAGGTAGTCCACCTGCCAGGCCATCGGAGTTTTTTTTTTTTTTTTTGCCCCTTCAGGATCAGGCAGTGGTACATAACTTTAAAATCTTTATGCAGTTCAATCCTAAAGCTTGCAGTCATAAAACCAGACACCCAACAGATATGGCCTAGGTCAAATGGTAAATTAGTGTGTGTGTCTATCCCCTTCTGTGTCCCTGCTCACATTTTCATGTGCAAGCTCTGATCTAAGACACTTTCTAGCACTGGACGATAAAATATTGTTCTGCCTAAAATTTCCTAAAACATCACAATTGATATTAGCAGATAACAAGCAAACAGAACAAGGCACGCACTCAAGTATTTCCAATCTTGGCACCAACAAAACCACCAATGCCATCGCACTCTCTTATAAAATCATGTAGCTCTTTGTTTAGTACACGCCATAAAACAACACACCCTCGAAATATGGGTTTTGGTTTAACTGAGTAGTATCATTTTTCAAATTTCTCCTCTCCTTGACAGGCGGAAACATAGTCCTGAAAACAAAAAACTGGTGCCTTTGAGAAAACTAAAAGAATCCCTACGCAAAACTTCTCAAACAATCAATAATACTTCATCAAGTAATACACCCCAAAGAATAGACCCACCCCAATGAACAAACTTTCGTTGTTTTAAGAATTTTATTCCTAAAGAAATAAAACAGCATCTTGGCTATGTTTATTTTTTAAAAAATAATTTTTGAAAAACTTTTTTTAAAATTTTTTTATATTTATTTATTATTAAAAAAATTGATTAATAAAAAACACTTTCTAGTCAAAAGAAAATTTAGCTTAGTTTTCAAAAAAATATTTTTCTAAAAAATTTAGACGGAAATACTTTCTGAAAGTTATAAAAAAAATTTAAAATATCATATTATTTGTTGATTATATCAAATAGGATCCTCAAACTTTTGATTGTTATATATATATATATATATATATATATATAGTTTTCAATATTTATTTTTCAATGTCATCTCTTAAAATTTAATTTTTATATTAACTTTTGTCTTTATTTTTATAATTATTATTTGCCTTTTCCTTATCATTTTTTTATTGAAAATTTTTATCTATCAAATTTGATCCTTATTCTTTTAATTGTCACTTATTTTATTTGAAATAATTTATGAAATGTTAATTATTATTATTTTAATTTCTTCATCTTTTATTTCTTTTATTTTTTAGATTTGATCTTTATTATTTTGATTATTATTTATTTTATTTGAGATAATTTATGAAATTATTTTTTTCAATTTTATTCTCATTCAAATTTTTAATTTATAAGATTTGTTTCTCATTATTTTAATAAACTTGAGAAAAATAAAATATTAATAAGTTATTTTCTAGCTCATTTTCCATGACATAACCAAATACTATAAAGTGTTTTCCAACTTATTTTCCATTACATTATCAAACATCGAAAAATAATTCATTTTTTTGAAATTCATTTTCCTGAAATTCACTTTCTAAAAAGAAACTACTTTCCAGCAAATAAACAAGGTCTTGGAGTTAGAAATATTAAAATCGCGGTGCTAGTGATTACTCTCTATTAATATCTAGAACAAGATTGAGAGACTCTAATATAAAACATACTTCAATGTGACCAATTATATGTCAAAAGTGTTAGTGTTTATGTTTTATAGTTCGATTACACATTACATTACATTTAGATATATTAGCTAACATGTCATTTTAACTTCAAAATATGGTATGAGAATATGAATACATGTATAATAATTATACACCTTAAAAAGTTGTTTGATGCATTGAGAGGTATAAAACTTTTAAAAAACTTTTCTATTGCAAAATGATATAGGATTTTTTGATCATTGGTGTTGAGGATGATTGATTATTTTAAAAAAGTACACCGATTAGGCTTTATTGTGGACTATTAATGATTAATACTTAAAAGTGTATTTTTATCAATGTTTTATATCATCATTTTGCACTTGAAGTATCAATAACTCCTTAACTAAAGCATGTTTTATAATAATATATCTAATAATATAAGATACCTTTAATTTGTGGTAAATGTTCATTTTAAATGCAGGCCTATTACATAAATGAAAGGATTGATTGATGAATTTAAGAACAGAAATTGAAAGGATAAAGAGATGGTCAAACTTAGAAAAGAGATGTCGGTGCAATCCAAACCGGAACACTGTTCGGTAATTGGGTCATATCTGGAGCTATAGATCTTAGATTTAGGTCTACTTTATATGGATGGAAAGGTAAGACATAGGGCTATAACTTTCATATGGAACCCAAGATTCAAAAAGGTCATTTTCAAGTCCAAATTGTAGTAACAATAAAGAAGCCCGAATTTATCCTCCAGGCCGAGCACTATTCAGTATTTTAGCCATATCTGGAGTTCTAGAAGTCGAAATGAGCTGAATTGTTTACACAAGAAAGCTGAGATAATTGTCTACAACTTTCATGTTTTCAAGTAGCTCCAATTTTGATATTATCAATGACGTTTTGGGCAGACAAGAGAAGATAAGGATTGTCACCAGGTCAAGAGTTAGTCACGCACTCATCAATTAGTCATCAAATCAATAGTTTTCAATTTTGGCCTATAAAAGGAGGCATTTGTCATGCATTTAGGCATCTTGCTTTCCAGATCAAGATCATGCTCTTGCTTTCTCTCTTTGTATTTTTTTTAATGTTTATGCTTTGCTTTCATTAATATCAAGTATATGCCTTTCATTTCCTTTTACTTTACTTAGTTAACTTTTATCTTATTTATATTCTTATTTTTTTTATCTATTTTTCTTTCTTTCATTATGTCTAGCTAAGTGTATTATGTTAAGGTGAAAAGGTTACACTAATGGTGTAAGAATACGTATAATATAAACGTAATATGGACTTTAATGTTTGATACTAAAATGTTTTATATTTGTTATCTTGTTCACTCTTTAATACTTTGCTTGTTAAATGACTAATTTTGATTTATGTTGTATAACACTTGGTACAACAAATGCTTGGCACTTTCATAGTTTTTACTGTATAGTATAACCGACACCTGAGCTATGAAAGAAACTTAATTTGTTGTTAACATAAGTTATAATCATGAATGCTTGACGAGATTTACAAGTATTAGCATTAATCGAATAAGATGACTAATGTAATTATGTTAATAATCTATAATCAGATTGAAACCTCCTTTGTGTTTGGTTTTCCAATTGAATAATAAAAGTTTATATTGTACTTGTTTGACATACCATTGGTGGATCCTC
>NW_011501035.1:25754-32546 GCF_000495115.2 Populus euphratica
TTGTTGTTGTTGTTGTTGTTGTTGTTGTTGTTGCTGCTGCTACTATTACTATTATTGTTGTTGTTGTTACTATTGTTATTGTTTATAATTGTTGTTTATAATTTGTATAATTAACCTCCTTGTGGTTCGATCCTGGTCTTGCCGGGTTATTTATTATTTCGACACTCCTACACTTGGGAGAAGACATCAATCTTTTAGTTGTATCAATTAGTTAAACATTAACTTGGTCTTGCAATCCAAATATATATAAAAGTCCATTTGGGGAATAAAAAAAAGGAGTATTTGTTATCATTGTGGTAAGGAAAGCCACTATAAGACGAACTTTAAAGATTATCTTGCAACCATGAAAATTAAAAAGCTTATTAAAACTTCTACTTTATGTGTGGTTATGATTAAATAAAGTTAAAGCGAACCTATATGTTGGTAATAAAGTAAAGTTTGTGTGTTATCTTTGTCATGTGAGCTAATATTAGAACTTGATAACATCGTATCCATTTTTAAATGGATTTAATTTTATTATTGATGGGCAAATGTTGTTTCTATATAATATGATATTTATTATAGATCTTGTACTTGTACAAATAGTTTGTATATACTAATCTTGAAATGCCTAAGTTCAACATAAATGACAAAAATGATAGATTAAATAATTAATATCCATATCATTTATGATACTATAAACTAAGTCATATCATCAAAACAAGAATCACTATATCATATAAAACATGATATATGATTCTTTTACCTATAAATCATATGAAGCTTATAAAGCTTGATTATTGGATAAGATGATCAAAATACCTTTTACTAAAAAAATAAAAAATCTAATAAATTATTAGGTCCAATACATATATATATATATATATATATATATATATATATATCAAGGAAAACCAAAAGAATTATCACTTGTAAGCATCCAAGGTTATTAATAATACTCATTTTATTTAACAGCATTGTTATTAATTTACAGAGAAAAGATATTATTTGGCCTATACTTTCCTACTTTTACTAAATTGAACACTCGATATGTAAAAAGAAAACCACAGTAGACGTGATTTTGGCACTTCATTATCAACGTAACTGTAATTAAAAAAAATAATAAAAAAATCGATCATATTATATTCGAGTGGCCTCATCTTGGTTTACCATTATTTTGTTTGTATCTTCTACTCCTTCAATTTTTTCTTCGCTGGAAATGATCATTCTTTGCTTTTTATCTGTGTTGGTCGATCGATGGTGGAATTAAATACAAATAATGTATTTGTAATATATATATATATATATATATATATATGTATATGGATTAGTAATGATTTGCGCTATAGATGGATATACATGCTTCATTAATGATGACCATATTAGATATGGTGATTTGTATTTAATAAAAGTTTGAATTATTAAAAAGGTTCAGATAATTTAGAAATAAAGTTAAATACAAATTGAAAAGAGTATTAAAAGACTTCAAGATTTTCAAGACTATTTAAAAGATAATCAAATTCTCTCATAATGAACACCTTTTAAAACACCACACAATAATAGAGTTTTTAAAAGGAGTAATTGTATCTTTTTGGATATAAGGCAGTATATAATAAGTTATTTAGACCTTCCATCTTTTTTTTAGGGCTATGCCCCATAAACTATTGTATACATTTTAAATCGGGTTCCATCAAAATATATTGATAATACTCAACCAAAATATTGTAAAGCATTGATATAATATTTTGTCGGTATTTAAACACTAATTTTGTAAAAAAAATATACCAACAAAATCATGAAAGTAACTAGTTATTGTAAAACATATCATTGGTGATTTATATTTTATCAGTTATTTTATCGATAATATAATCATTGATGAATTTACAAAAAAAAATATCAAATAAAAAAATTTACTAAAATCATTCAATCAGTAATTCCATAGGTGATTATGGTATATTACTAACATAATAAATCGTTGGTAGTTCTATCAATGATCAAATTCATATTACCAACAAAATTAAACCATAGAGATTTATATATTATTAGTGGAAAGTCCTATATTTTTTTTTCAAACTCTTTATAACTTTCCCATAAACTTAGTCCATTGATAATTCTGGTTGTAATTATCAGTGGTAAAGTCTTATAATTTTTTTTTCTAACTCTTTAGGACTTTTTGAGGGCTTAGTTCATTGGTCATTCTGTCAGTAATTTCATCAATATTGTATTTAATATTTGTTATAATAAAATGAAATAAAAAAGGAAAAAAAAAGAATATAACTAAAATAAAAAAACCAAATTTTTGTTCTTAATTTTAAAAAACATATTATTGAATACAATTTATCTAATGCATAGAAGCTGAAAAAGGAGATGGATTTTTGTTAGGACTAGGTGGGGGATGAAGTAGACCACATGTAATAGTGAGGATTTACAACAGCTACTAAAAAACATTTACTTTATCCATTGAGCTGGTCATCTCAGTACTAATTTGAGTCATTTAAGCTTCAACTTGTTCTTATACAATCGTCTAGTTAGTTAAAGATTGTTGGCTTGAACTTAATTACATAAAATCAACAGACGATACACTACGATCCATTCATATATCCTTGTTTGTAATGTTTGACATATTGTAAACTCAATTTATATTGGATCAACTAGACGATCCAACCTCCAACCGCAAATTCAAATGAGTCAAAAGATTGTCTTTGTATTTCTCTTATAATCAGGTGTTATATGTTTTCTAAAAAAAAACATGTCAGGAAATTTAGAAAAATAGTAACTTAAAAAACAAATTATTGAAATCTAACTTACTAGGAACTTCTCGGCTTAGTTATACACAAGTTGCTGCACCATTTTTTGATGGTTCTCATTCTGCATATGAGTTTCAATAAAATGCTTTATTGGTTTTGGATTGTGTCTAAAAACCATAGCTTGCAAAAATATGCTACTACTAGTTAAACATTTTCTTATGATATGAATTTTTTTAAAAAAATATATGTAATAAAATAAAATCTTATCATTTATTTTGCGTGTAAAACAAATAGAATGGATCTGCTGGTATGCATGGTAATCGCACCACAAATCTCTTTGTTTTGGTTCTCTATGTCGGACTAAGATTGCCATACGAAACTCTTATATATCAGATATAAGCATCCCAAATAACCTCTAAGACATGCAGAGATTTAAAGTCCCTCCACACAACAACATCATCTCAACCTAAAGAACCTTTTTTTATTGCATACTTCTTTGATTTTTTCTGCATCTCATACAATAAATCATGTAACATGGTACATAGAAATAAATTATTAGTTAAGATAATGAAAAATAAAATTTAATCCTTAAAAAAAATCACAATTTGAATTCAATCTTAACCAATGACATTGTCATTCTCCCATACTCTCCTACCAATAATGTTGCCAGCCTCTTTACAAATATTTCCTTGCATGTTAATTTTATAAGATAATTATTTTATTATTATTAAAAAATTAACCAAATTAAATAATAATTTTTTTTATATATATATACTAACCTTAAACTTTTCAAACCAGACATCAATCATAAGCTTCCATTTAGAATTTTTGAAAACCTGACTCTATTGATACAAATGCACTTTCATCAATGATGTTATTGTGCGAGTAACCTTCACATTTGTAAACCTAAAATTTCATTTCATCCATTAAAATTAATTATTCAAAAAAATCTTTTATCATTTATTTTTTAATCATGCAAGAAAGGAAAAAAGCTTAAATGTTGTGGTTAGACTTTTTCTGAGCAATGTACTTTCCAAGTAGATATCTTGCTAACAAAAAATCCTTTTTATAAAATAGCCTTGCACTCGATGAACCTATACTAAGAGAGGGTACTTGTACTTCAATGCATTGTTATAGTCCACATCTAACAACTCAAGGTTATTAGGAGCGCTGTTAGAAAAATCAGCAACACTCCTGTCTATATTATTCAATAATATCCTTTTCTTTGTTATCTAAACAAATTAAAATAGAAAATAGAAAATAATATTATCATTATATCCTATTTTAAAAAAGAATAGGCAGAACTTCCCCAATATGAATTAATGTATAAAGTCACAAACCAGTTAATTTTATTTATGATTAATATTTTAAAAAATAACTAAAATTTTTTATTATCTTGTATTTTACCAAACTAAGTGGCACATACTTTCAAACTAACATAATATTTTTAAAACCATGTTATATAATCTAAAACTATCCTAGATTCATCCATATTAATTATTTAAATTTGAAAATAACTCAACTACTAGAAAAAATAGTATACAAATCTACTGATATGAAAGGATAACTTTCAAATTATCAACTACTAATTAAATAACAAGCTTAAAGAAAAAGCATCAATAGTTGATATAACAGTTGGAAACTTATATATATTATTATTTTTTATTTATCATTTTTAATAAAATTAATTAATTACTTATATATATTATTTTCATGTTTTTATTAACATTGTTAATTACATGTGTCCATATCTCAATTAAGATGTTAAGTCAACCTAACATATATAGGTAACTTAGATGAATGGAAAGGCTAACATTTCCAATTTTTTAAGTGAAAGGGCTAGTTTGCATCAATTAATTAGTATAGAGGTTTTTAAGACACAAAATTTAATTATGTTATTATTAGATTAAACTAAAAGAATTAAAAAAAAACTAAATGAAAGAGAAATTCATTGTACACCTAGAAATATTTTGCTATTTGTTGTAATAGTATAATTATTATTTTATTTTCATGAGAAACATCAATTACCTTGATATTTTCTATAATGGTATAATTATTTAACAAAAAGGTGCTTAACACATGAAATACATGTAAAATGTGTGTGGCATCTCGACAACTAAAAACTCTTTTTTGTCACGTCGTCGGAATCATTACGACATCTTCATTCTAATGCGGTGGTTATGTCAACAATAATGAGATAATTTGTCGCTAATAATATTTTTTTCCTCTCTTTTCTCTCTTATTTTCTTGAAATTTGTGATGATTATCCAAAATTTAGGAGTTGTCCTTTTTGTTATTAATTTTTCAACTTAGATTCTTATTATTTTGATTTTTAATTTTTGTTCTTGATCTTTTTATAAATTTTTTTATTTGTTTTCAATTTCATCATTCAATTCTAATTTATGATATATTTTTTTTAATTTGATCCTCATTATTTTAATTGTTATCTTGGATCTTTTTGTTAAATTAATTTTTCTTTTTAATTTTACTCTTCAATATAAAATTTATAGTTGTCCTATAATTTATTTTTAGTTTTAGATCTTTTTTATATAATTGATTTTTTCTTCAACCTTATCCTTCAATATTTGATTTGTTGAGAATTTAGTATCATGATTTTTCTAGATATGATACTTCTAGTCTAATAATTTGGGTCATGAGCTTGAAAAGTTAACATGGATTGACATTGGATCGATAGGAGATTAAGCATCATCTATTTTTTTTACTTATTTTTCCTTTTGATTTAACCACTTAATATTTTTTTTAATAAAAAATAGGCTTAGTGGTTTTTTTTGTTTTCTTTTCTGTCGAGTTATCTTGATTTCATGGTTTAACAAGTTGTCTCGACCTTAAACTTAGATTATAGGTTTGTCTTGCTAACTTGAGTTGTTTTTTTTTTTATCTTTTTTTTTTTATCTAATTTCATCCTTTCATATTTAAATGACTAAGAATTGAGCTACATCATTTTTTCTTTACTGAAAAAATAGTTTTTTTCTAGGTTATTGTGATATTTTTTTATTTGGTTAATTTATTGTTATTATCTTTTTTAATCTTATAATTAAAATAAAATCAACTTATTTTATTCAATCAGATTTATAACTCAAATGATAAATTTATTTTTTTATTAAAATTTACTTACGACACATAAACATTACTTTTTTTTTTAAATAATACAGCCTCACTGTGTAGCATAGTATAAATCTAGTTCTATCCTAAAACTAATATTTTTGAGTTTAATTAGCTTTGATTTTAAAGGTATTTTAAAATTTCTATTTGGACAGCCATTGCAACTCAATGGTGGCTGTGCTTTTCTTTTATTTCCATACAAAATAAGAAAGTCCAATATCGCAAGTAAGGTTCTAGTCTAATGGTGGGAGGGGCTTGTCCCTTTTCTTTGCACCTGAATTTGAACTTTACTATGCACACCTGTCATCCCTGTGGTGCCTTACCTGCTCATTGGGCTTGCAGGATGTTCAGTGGACCGTAAAGATTAGTCGTGGTGCGCATAAACTGACACGGACAACCCATGTAAATAAATAAATAAAAAAGTCCAAGATCAGTTTCCATGCCACTTTTCAGTCCAACCGACCTTAGTTTTTCTCCCATTCTGGTTTTATGGATTTAATGCTCTGGTAAATTTTGTTCAATATCTCCCTACGTTGTAACTTTATTTTTGGAAAAACTACGTTGTAACTTCATTGGTTGGTGACACCATGCTAACAATTAATAATACAAAGGTTTTTTTTTTCCTTTAAATATAATAATTTAAATTATTTAAAATCTGGTTGTTTTTTAAAGTAATTTAAATTATAATAATTCTAAATAAGCAGAAAGTATTAAAAAATTTAAATAATAAAAAAATTAAATTCTTTTAAAAACAGATTTGAAACATAAAATTGATAATTAATATATCCCATCCTCGAGAGTTTCTGTTCCCGGCCTGGACAGACAAAATTGCAAACCCAAAACAAACAACCGCTAAATCCAAATTATTTCAAAACCTTCCCGCCCCCGCATTTTCACCCTCTAAAATGTAAAACTCCCTCCCTCCCTCCCTCCCTCCCTCCCT
>NW_011501035.1:32589-62279 GCF_000495115.2 Populus euphratica
CCTCCCTCCCTCCCTCCCTCCCTCCCTCCCCTTCATTTTTCTTCATCTCCCCTGTAAACTCCCCAAATCTCTCTTAAATGAGAAGAAAATGGGGAAGCAAAACAAGTCCAAGAAAACCGATTCTCTTGGCAAAGGAGGAAAAGTAAGTCCGGTCCAAATCGCTTTCATTGTGGATCGCTATCTATCTGATAGCAGTTTAACCCAAACTCGCTCCATTTTTAGGACTGAAGCCTCTTCTCTCATCTCCAAATCTCCTCTTCGAGAGGTATCCATTTACTATATCTTTTCTTCTATTTTCTTTTTTGTATTATTCTCAAAAACCATCTATACGGGGTTTTAATTTCTTGTGGGATCTTTTAGGCACCGAAGAGTTTGTTGAGTTTGGGGGCGATATTGAACGAGTATATATGTCTCAAGGAGCAGAAGGTGATTTTGGATCGAGAAAGGGTGCGTTTGGAGCAAGAAAAACTAAGGGTTCAGGATTTTTTGCATGGTATGCAAGATGTCATGAATGCTTATAATGCTAGTGCAAATGTAACAGCACCATCAGCCACTACCCCTATGATTCAGGCTTCTATTACAAGACCTGCGGTTATGGTTCCTCAAGTAGATCCATTTCGCGGATCTCCTGCAGCTGTAGGTGAGGCTAACCAACCCTTTTCCTTGACATGATTAGCTGACACAATTTTAACCTAATTTAGGGTTTGATTTTATCTGGTTTTGAATTGTATGTTTAATTGCACAATCTACTGTGGGTTATAAAAGGGTTTGTTAGTTTACTAGGATCTTGTAATATCATGGAGAAATCAGTGCATAAACTAGGGATTCTCAGAAGGAAGCGAACCACGTATTAGGTGCTAATGCATTGATGGATTCCTTTTTTGTTGTCATTATAATATTGGGAATAGGCTACTTGATTTGAAACTTGCTAAATTATGACAAACCTTTGATAATACATAAAGAGTTGTTGAATAGTCATCAATCAATATAATAACGTTACTTTCAATGTTATATATTCTCACCATTGTCTCCTATGAAGCCATCTCCCCGGACCATGGTGTTTAGTATTTATGAGTGAGTTCTGAGTTTGGATTAGTTGATCATTCTCCTTATCAGATGTTCCTTGCATTCGTGAATGGCGTGCTTTAGAATGATTTTTTTTGGAGGCTGTCTGTTTTCAGTAGTATTACGATCAATATACAATAGAAGTTCCCTTCTCCAAAACATTGCAAGTAAAGGGAAAAACTTACTCTGATAGTTCCAGGATTTTCCATCTTAGGGATTTCCTTGCATCTTCTTCCCATGTATGAAGACAATCTTTAGGCAAACATTCAGAAAAATGGAATTTATTTATTGAAAGTATTTTATTGATGTTCTCTTTCTAGGCTGTCCCATGTACAAGTCACCTGGCTTTCCAGTCTCGACACCCTTGAATACCACCATGGAGTATAGCAATCTGTCCTCAATCACTAAGCACCCATCAACAAGAAAGCGAATGGGGTCGAATGCTGTTGCAGAATCTGTTCCAGATGCTAGAAAGTCTCGCAGCAAGTTAGCTTCAAGGAAAATACCAAGTAAAGGTAAAAAAAAATCCATGTGCCTAATTTATGTTCTTGCACATTTTTTATTCTCAGAAATTGATGTATTTCTAACTCATTTTATCTTCAGGTACATCCAAACAATGTGATAATGCTGCCACTACTCAAGCAAATGTTCAGCCCTCTCCTGTGATTGAGTCATCAGCACAAAACGGCACGCCCACTGGTTCAATAGTTCAAGCATCCGGTGTTGCTAAGAGTTTGTTCAATCGGCCCATACCATTCCCTCCAACTAGTTCATCTAATCCCAATACACCACCACAACCATTTTCCTCTCACACTGACAAATCTGCATCTCCAAGGGGCATTTGTGCGAATGCTTACAGCAGTAATAACAATACTCCTCAACAAGTCACTCCTACCAACTGCAAGGTGATCACATCAGAGAGGGTTGCAGTGAGCCCATTTAAAAACATGACGTACTACACCATGGAGAGGAATCAGTGTATCTCTTCTTCCTCTCCAGTTAAGACAACCTTGAAGAGGATGTGCAAGAGGGATTGTGTGAAGGGAAGGCTAGACTTTGATGGTTCTGATGCAGCAGTGAACTTGGATGAATCAATTGACAATAAGTTCTCTACATCTGAGTCTGATAAGGAAGGGGGCATTTTTGACTTAGACCTGCCTAACTTAGACATGTTTGGGGCTAATTTCTCCTTCTCTGAACTGTTGGTTGATCTGGACCTTGATTGTGAAGGAGATGCTTGTCCATGCCTGCCAGCCTTGGCAGCTTCTGCCGACACCATTTCTGGGTATTGGTTTTTCTTTGGCCATATTCTAATAACCTCATATTTCTCTACTTTCTTCTTCACTGCATTGAATCCTTTCTTGGTTTCTTTCCTCTGATATTTTGGCTTCGTACTATGTACAGGTCATCACATGAATCTAGGGATGGTAATTTTGGGACTGATCAAGTCATATCAGAGTTTTCCTCTACCATGACTGAGGTGATTTCTGGAAAAGATGCGCATTCGCAAGGTAATGTGAATGAAGCTCCTCAACATAATTGCTCCTAATCTATCCATTATCGTGCATATATTGAGTGATTTTTTTTCAGGTCCTGACATAACAGCTGTGAAGTCCGTAACAAAATGTATAAGAATTTTAAGCCCTGGTAAATTTATCACTTGACGCCACAAATTTCATTTTTTATGTCACCTTTCCTATTTCTAGGATCCTTGAATTATTTGGCTGTATCTCGAATTGCAGCTAAAAATCAAAGGAGTTCTTTGGATCAGGAGAATTGTTTGGCAAGTAACTGACTGACATGATGATGCAAAAGACTCTTTAGACTGACCTGGTACCTGTATAGCACATACTGCAGAAGATACATTATCCATCTTCGCTAGTTATCTAGGTTTATAATTTCTAGATCCTCTATGGCTTTTGTCTATCATTTGACCAACCCTTGAATTCTTAGCTCACATGTGGTCTTTACTTTGATGTTCTGCCTACAATATTGGTCATTTAGCCAAGACTCATGGTTACAAGCATTTCTATGCTACACAATTTAGTTGTATCAAAAGCTGATTTATTTCTGATAAAAAGAAGTGACGAATTCTTCTTTACATTGATTTTAGATGGGATTAATCTTATCAACTCTATGAACAGTTGAATATCTGCAAGAGTTCTTAATTCAAATGCCATTAGTATTTAAGCATGCTGAAAGATGGAGGATAAATGACAGAATAAAGATATCTAAGCTCAGGCCAGGTACTGGTGAAGTTTGTCCACTTCATCTGGGCTTCCAATGAAAATAGGTGTGCGCTGGTGTATCTGCCACAAAATCACAAATTCAAACCAAAGTGTCAGCAGTTGTTTGATGCTCAAAGTCAAACCAAATATGTGATTCAAGTCGCAGTTTCCGATTCTAGCACTCTGATTGGCAGTGCCATGGTTCTATCTCCACACAATTTTTTATAGGGTCAAGGTTGATAAAATTCCAATCTAAGATGAAGTGGTGAAGCTGTAACGAAATCAATACCTGTTCTGGCTTGATGTCAAGGATTCTCTGGTGGCCATCCGTTGCTTTGCCACCAGCTTGTTCCACGAGATAACTCATTGGTGCGCATTCATATAGTAACCTTAAGTTCCCATTTTTGCTGTTCTTGTTCTTTGGGTTTCCATATATGCCACCATGCAGAAGCATCCTATGTATTTTCCCAACAAGGCGGCCTATATAACGTCCAGAGTAAGGCTTCCCGTTCGGTGGCCCTGGCTGCCTAAGGTAGCCAAGGTAGCTCTGCAGTTTACCTTCCCACAGGTCATAATTTCCTTCATTAAACGAGTAAATCTTTCCTGTTTTCGGGATTTTGATATCTTCATGTGTTAGTACAAACTCCCCGAATGCGGGATCCAAGGTAAAAGAAAACACCCCTTTCTCTATAGATATTGTGAAGACGACCGAGCTTGAATAGAGGCAATAGCCAGCAGCAAGCTTCTGCCTGGCTGGCAAGCGTTGATGATGCACCTTTGTCTTTCTTCGTCAAGCTGTCGTGTAAGAGATGAACGATGTGATGAGAGCTAAAATTAATGTAAATTTGCAAGTGCCTTGAATTGGCTATTCAGCACAGAGGTAAAGGGTTTGCATTTTGAGAACTGCCGCTTGTTTTTCTTGGCCAGAAAGTGAGAAACCAGATGACTTACTGTGGAGTCATCGTCAATATTAAAGAGGCATTGCTCGTCAGGGCCATAAATTCCAAAGACAGATCCAGTGGTTAATGCTATATCAATGTTGGCAGACCCATCAATTGGATCAAACACCACAATATAGTTCCCAGAGTAAGTTTCCTCGACAGCAACAGGTACGTCTTCTTCCTCTGATACTATAATCGCTGTGCGGCCACTTGACCTTAAACAATTGCAAAACAGCTAGACGTAGTAAAATGTAAGCTATGGTAATTTTCACTGACAAAATGTTAACTCACAAGTAACAAACTTATCGATGAAATCAAAGTAGAATCAACCTCATTGGAGATTACATCCAGCTTCTTCTGATCTTCACCTTGGATGCTGGTGGTTCCTTGAACGCCAGTGAGATTGATTATGCTCGATCGTTGAAGAAGGGAAGCAATCTGTTTACATGCCAATGAGATACCGGATAAAACCACTGTGAGCTCTGCATCAATGTTCCCTGCTTGTTCTTGCTTCAATAGCCAAGTTGTCAAGTTTTCGAGCGCATACCGGCCCTTCTTTCTCTTCTCTTCTTTAATGCCTGATTCTGCTGCTGTAATTTCCACAACTTTGCATCGAATTCCGGAGGCAAAACGCCTACCTAATGATTGTCTAATATGATGAGAGCGGTTTTTTATAGGAAACAGGTGAGAAATAATGGAAGAGCGAGAGTTTGAGAAGGTGATTTGTCAAGAGGAAGGCGGAATTGCCTCAAACATTGTTGCGATTGTTGGTTGTCTGTGTGTTCCAGGGTTCTCACTTATCTTCCTTCCTGCGCCTATTGTGTGATTGGGATTCATTCTAGGTGAAACTATAACTTTGTTCGACTTATGAGCCCACTTGGTATTGAAGCTGTCTTCAGGCTTCGACATAACGGGCCCTGCTCCCGCATGAAATGAAGTTATTTTACATAAAATATTTTATGGTAGTGAATCTTCTAATCAAGCTCATGTCCAATCATACAGTATAAACCTGTTGGGTTTTTTTTACCCCTTCTGAACTTGATTGCTAAAACTTGCAACCGTGGCTTACCGAGAATTCCTTGACGATCAATCTCATCTTGAATTTCCTAGGAAATTCCTCAGACCTTATGATAAGCCTTTCAACAACCTGATCTCGTTTGGTGTTTGGGAGTGTCTTTGTCTTCTTATAACATCCCAAGTCATTTCCATGAATCAAAATCTCCGCAAGCGTAATTTTTCCTTTTCATTTATTGATGGACTTGGAGTTCATGTTAGGAGGAAATCCACAATTTTTTTTAAAGAAAAAGTTCAGTGCTATTAATATTTGAAGATGAAATTGCCTGCTCTATGGCTATGTTCAGCTGCCGACATCATTGATGCACAGCTGGGCTATAGCAGCAACAGTTCTTCAAAAATTGAAACTCAATTCTCAGTGATAAAACAAAATTCATGTTCTTCCTGGAAGTCCTGCTGCAATGGTTTCCTGATTGGTTCTTAGCATCAGGTTTCAATCTTCCATTGCTTCTAAAAAAACGATTTGACAGTCATACACAAACGATATTCTGTGTTCTTAATTCCAGTAGTGTATTTATGAGGAATTGGCATGGCCCATGCAAACATTTAGCTTCTCAAAACAAAATGAATCTTTCCTCTTACATTTTAATCAAGCCAAATACTTCTCCAATTTCTCCACTTCCTCCACGCTCCCTATGTAAAGCGGAACACGCTGGTGTATCTGTTGTAAAAAACAATGCCTTAGTTCTTAACTCAAAGAAGAAAAGAAGATTTCACGAGTTGAATGAAGCATATTAGACTGACCTCATTAGGTGTGATATCCAGTACTCTCTGATGCCCGTCTGATCCTTTCCCACCAGCTTGTTCCACTATAAAGCTCATCGGTGCACACTCATACAGAAGCCTCAGCTTCCCATTCTTGCTCTTCTTGTCCCTGGGGTACCCATAAATGCCACCGTACAGCAGCGTACGGTGGAAATCACCGACCAAGCTTCCAATGTATCTAGCGGAGTAGGGCTTGCCACTCGGACCAGGGTCTTTAAGGTCATCAATGTACTTCTTCAGCTTGTCATCCCACAACTGGTAGTTTCCTTCATTAAATGAATAAATCTTCCCGGCCTTTGGTATCTGGATGTTTTCTTGAGTTAAAACAAACTCTCCATACATTGGATCCAAGCTGAAAGAGAACACGCCTTTTCCTATAGTTAGCACAAAAATCACTGAGCTTGAATACATGCAGTAGCCAGCAACAAGGAGGTTATTTCCTGGCTGGCACACATTCACAATACATCTCTGTTCCGTTTGGTCAAGCTGCAATCACCAAATTTTCAAACAATCAAGTTATTAACCATAGAGTATCTTCTTTTTGTGTGTTTGATAAACTAATCTGTTTGTGATTGCATCAATTATGGATGGACTCACAGTGGAGTCATCTCCAATATCGGCCAGGCACTCGTCATTGGGGCTGTATATTCCAAAGATGGAACCAGTAGACACTGCAGCATCAATGTTGGATGATCCATCTAGCGGGTCAAAAACCACTATATAGTTTCCAGAGTAACTCTCCTCCACTGCCACTGGCACGTCCTCTTCCTCTGATGCTATGATTCCTGTCCTCCCACTTGATCTCAAGCAGCTAGAGAACACCTGTAGTTGCAAACTAACTAATTTAAAAAAAAAAACATTTCGCTGAATGGTTCAAACTAGAGCGAATCTAATTCATGAAGAAGAGAATTATCTAAGACTAGAGAAGTTGCTCAATTGGACCACAAAATAGGAAAATATACGGTGCTAGTTTTCCTACTTCGTTTATAAGCAAAAGCCAGTCATCTTCCACTTAGCTTTTAGTTTATTCCCATAATGAATTTGCATAAATTTCATGACTCATATAACTGTTCTGTTAGTTTGATGCAAGATAATTAGTTGTTAAGTACAGACCTCATTAGAGACCACGTCAAGCTTCTTCTGGTCTTCTCCTTGAATGTTAACAGCACCTTGAACTCCAGTTAAGTTAGAAATGCTAGCTCTTTGCACCAAAGAGGCAATCTGTTTACATGCCATTGAAATGCTTGATATAACAATAGTGAGCTCAGCATCAATAACACCAGCCTGTTCTTGCTTCAACAGCCAACCAGTCAGTGTTTGAATCTCAAACGTACTCTTCTTTGTTTTAGCCTCTGAGGCCGTGCTCACAGCCATGCACTTGAGCCCATCACCACCACGTTTTTTCTTGTAAGAACTAGTGCTGTTGGGGTATGGCACCAGTGTTTTTGAGTCAAAGACACATAACTGGGAAGGAGACGGGCGAGACAGAGAACATGAGGTTAAGAAGAGAAGATGTGATGATGAAGTTGTTATTGCTGCTGCTTGTGCAACCATGGCTGCTTGTTTTCCTGGTTCGTGGCTTTGCTTCTCTTCTAGTTTTCGGATATTTTTTTTTTTAATTATTGGTTTTTCTTACATGGATTGTGTTGGGCAATGAAGTAGGATTGTGAGGTGGGAAAAGATTTCCGTTAAGTCCTGGGTCCCACACTTATCATCCTTGTTTTGCTTCCGTTTTGTGATCACTGTTATGGAATATATAGATATTCTTTTTCTTGGTTCGGGGAAGGGAAGGGAAGGGAAGAGGATGGGGAGTGGCAAATTGCAAGTGGGCTCGTTTTCTTGTTCAATTGGGCTGGTGTTTAATCAAAGCCGAGCCTCGTTTTCGGCCTTTTAAACAAAAAGATATGGGAATATCATGTTTGTTGTCGGGAGTGACGGAATCGTACCGGTAACTTCTATAAGAAAAAAAAACATGTTGTTATTAAAATAAAAAAAATACATGAATAAAAAAGAAGAGTTTTAATTAAAGGAATAAATTTATTCGTTTTTTTATTTAAATTAGTTCCATTCTTATGAATATTTATTTTAATTGCTTTAATTTCCATTTAAAAAAAATATTACTGGTAAAACATTTTTTTTTCTAAAAATAAATGGAAATGCGTGAAAGGAAAGAGAATTTCTTACTACAAATAGATATTTAATCTTGATCATCCTTACATAATTGACCCAATTAACATTTTTTATGAATGATTTAGTAATACTTGTTGATTATCATTATTATCTTTAAAAAAAAAACATTTAACTTTAATCAAAATTTATATCAAACAAAAAAATATTAGAAAGATTTGAGGTAATTTCAGTGTTATACTCATCTATCTTATCTAGGATGCAACTTAGATTTTTTATGTTTTGGAAATGTTCTACTTTTTATATATATCAAAACCCAATTATCTTGTTTAAAGATAACATGTCTATTTTTACAACCTTTGCTAACTTTAAATATATGTTGTTCATTCTTTTTCTCTACAGCATCTTCTTCGTAATAGGTATAAGATTGTGACCACACCTTCAGCTCACGACAAAAATGTTGGAAATGAAGACCATATGTCTATGATTTATGACTATAGGGATAAGATTGAGACCGAATTATATTCGATTTATGATAAGATCTTGAAGTTGCTCGACTCGAGGTTGATTCCAAAGGCCTCAGCTAGTGATTCAAATGTGTTCTATTTGAAGATGAAGGGAGATTATCACAACTTAGTTGAAGAAAGGTCTTTTGATTTTGTAGTTAATGGATTTAAAGGTGTGTTTTGGTGGCTTCTCTTGTGATTCTTGCAAAAAATAACCTTCATGTAATCTTGTATTTGTTTCTTCTACTTTCTAATCATCAAATTTATACCAAAATTGATTGGCTCTTAACTTCTTTTTATTCTACTATGAAATTCTCAATTCTCCTAGTTTATTTTTCAAAGTATCTTTTGAAAGATATTTTTCATGCAGAGAAAAGCTTTAGGTGTTTTCCATGCATAAATTATGAACTTACAACGATCCACTTAAATAATTTCCAAAAAAATGTTGTGTATACATTTCTAAAATACCTTAATTATTTCTGTTTTGCCATGGCTACACAATGGTATAGCTCTTTGTTTCTTGAAAATATTAATAATTTATGGTTTGTCGGTAATAAATATATTAATAAACTTACTAATAGATAAAAAAATATCAAATAAATTTTATTTGTCTCATTTCATGGGTATCTTTATAAGTAAATATAATATATTACTAATAGAATATCATTTATAATTTTATCAATGAGTTAATAGTAGCAATAATATTTGCAGTAATTTTTTTTCCAACTCTTTTTGGAATATATTTATGGAGTTGTTCCGGTAGCAACACCATCAATAATATTTTAAAAATATATTCAACAAAAGTAAAAAATAATTAAAATAATATAAAAATCAAATATTTATTATAATTTTAAACATTTGTACGTTCAAATACAATAAATTTAAAATAGAAACAGCGCTAAAGGAGAAGGTTGGTTGTCGCTGGGACCATGGGTCTTATTAGTGCACATGTATCATTCATCTATGATCCCATATCCATTATTGATCAACATGGTTCTTCATAATCAATAGTGAGTTATTCATATGTTTCACATTTATTAATCTAGTATCGCCACGAATTTCAAAGTTTAAGTCCTTAAAATCAATTATAGTTATCCAACAATTAAAGCACTATGGTTTGTCTATAAGTTTTCAGCAGTAATGTTAGAAAATTTATACACCTTATTTCTATCAGGTCCATTAAACAATCTTGCCTTCAACCACAAATCCAAATCTATATCCAGATGGGTCAAAGGATCGTCTTTGTATTCTTTCATTCAACTGGGTGTTATTTGTATCTTGGAAAGAAGAAATAAATTCATCAAATTCAAGTAAATTATAACTTACGAAAAAATGATTGAAAACAAACATATCACAAAATACTAAGCTGGCTATCTATGAATTGTTATAACCTTTTTTAGCAGTTATCACTTCACATATGCATTTCAACAAAAAGCTCTATCGGGTTTGGCTCACCTTTAAAAACTATAGTTTTCAAGAAAAAAATGTTGTCAGTTAAATATATTTATAAAAGATAACTAATAAAAAAATAGATGTAATAAAAAAATCCTACCATTCACTTCGCATGCGAAATAAACAAAACAGAGCTACTGATGTGCGTTGTAATTGAACCATGAATAAAAAGATTTGATTTTCCACATTGGACTATCACCGTCACGTGAAATATGTGGATGTCACATGCTTAATGTATTCCACCTATACAGTATCTAAGACGTGCGACATTCTAAAATCCTTCCAAACTATCATGTCATTCCAACTTACAAGCTTTCTTTCTCACATATATCTTAGTTTTTTTTTTTTTTGCATTTCGTACAAAAAATCACGCAACCTATATGGTATAAATTAATTATCTATTAGTATAAAAAAATAAAATCATGCAACCTATATGGTACAAGATTCTTTTAAACCCTCCTCGCAACATTATTATCAACTCTCACCCATTCAAATTATCCCTTGAAAATTTATAAAAGAAATTTTTTAGCAATTTCAATATATTAACCATATTAACAGAAAAAATATATTTAAGTTAATACTAACCTTGAAAACTATGCATCGACCTGCGGTTTTTCTTCAGGATGTTTGGAAACCTGGTTCCTGTCGTACATGATGCGGTATCGTGGCGATCATTTACCCTCAAGGAAAAAATATAATGGTTTATCTTACAAATATAGAGAGATAAGAAATTCTTGTCTCTTATTAGTAAAATAAAATGGGAGTCGCCACCTAATATTTTGGTCACTAAGAACCCTAACTAGTCTTGGAAATTGGGATACGGAGACTAGTTGCGTAAAAGAAGGGTATTAACACCCTAAATATGCCCTACCTAAGATAAGCTGTATTATTTTATTGTCCGATAAAAAACCTATGGTCTTATGTTGTTTTCTAATTATTAGTTTATCTACGGTTATAGAAAAACTCTCCTTCATAAGGAGGTTTTTATCTTAAATGAATAAAACCTAACTACTCTATGTCATCATGAAAAAAAAAGTTAATATCTAGAATACGCATTATGTGTGATGTCATACCCCAGATATTAAAAGATAAACAAATTTTTTTTTTTCTATTTTGGTCAATGTTCTCTTGACTTTAATAAACTAGTTATTAAAGCCAAAATATATGCTAAAATATTGTTTTTTTGGTGTATGAAAAATACAATATAATTTTTTTAACTTTGAGACAATTAGCCGTATGCACAAAAATATTTTTTTTAAGGAAGTTTTGATGCAAATCGGGTATTTTAATACATGATTTATATTTTTAAAATATAAAATACAGACCAATATTAAGCAAAAAAAAGATATAAATCAAAAAGTGGGGAAATCACAAGTATTAAAAAATATATATTTTTTTAAATAGGCTAGATGAGGCCCAAATGTATGGGCTAGGCCAAACCCGGCTCAACTATGTGGTGAACAGTGCCCTTTACTATTTACATGCTAAGTGAACAGTGAAGGTGTAATAGGGATGAAGTAGGAGGGAAAAAAAAAAAGAGCTGACCTATGGTGGCTGTTGTTGTTGGTGGAGCTGCTATAAACAACAGGTAGCGGTGCTAGTGGCGGTGTTGGTGGTTTGCAGTGGTGGCAACGACTTTGTTTTTCTCTTTTCTTTTCTCTCTCTCTCTCTCTATTTTTCATTTTCTCCTCTGTTTCTTCTTCTTCTTCTTTTTTCCTTTGGGTCTTCCCCCTTTTTTCTCTACTCTCTCTATTCTTTTATGCTCCTTTTCCCCTTCTCTTTTTGTGCTCTCTCTTCTTTTATTTTTATAGGCAAAAACAAAAAGAGAAAGAGACACGGGTGGCCATTGTGCTGCCGCCCCTCCACCACTCCTCCAACACGCGAAAAGTTTTGGACAAGTAGGGGTCCTTGGTCAGTATCTTTTTTATACTAAAAGAAGGAAGAAAAGACGGTGAAAATACAGGGGAACGCAGCTCCCTTCCCTTATTTCTCTACATGTCCAGAGGTAGAAGAAAGACTATAGTTTCATTCAAAATGGCACCGTTTCAGGTTTTTGTTTTTGTTTTTTGAACAGTGAATAAAAAAACCTTGTTTTGGACAAAACATGTCATTTTATTTAAAAGGAAAAGACGGCAAAAACTTATATCAAAGTCTAAATCAATTTTCAATTTGTAATTTGTTTAATCAAGTTCTAAATTGTAATTTTGATTTAAAAATCAATGTAATTGTATTCCTGTTAAAAATCAAACAACAACCCTGAAGTTGGCTGCTTTTTTTCACTATAGTTTTTTATCTTGAATTTATGTGATTTGACCCTTAATTAAGCAATAAACTTCTAATTTTTTCAATTTAGCCTCTGATTCAGTTTAATTATAGCCCCTTTATTTACTTATTTTTTTCATTTTGGTCATTGGCTTCGAATTTCTTCATTTAAGTCGTTAATTGGCCATCAAACTTTAATATTTATGCAAATAAGCCCTTGATTTGACCAAATTTACTCTAAAAAATTATAATTTGACCCTAGAACTTTAATGTCTTCCAATTAAAGCCCAAATTGACATCAAAATCATTTTTGTTCTTGCAATCAAACCTTTATAAATTCAATTAAACCTTCAATAAAATTTAATTAAGTCTATAAATATCTAATTTTTCTTTCTTAAATTGAATTTTCTTTGTCAAGAAGGCTCTCATTAGTCAATAAAATACCATCAAATTTTAATTTTTGTATTATTGAACACCCTCAACCAATTTTTAATCATTGTCTAGGCGTTCTGACATCCTTTTCTCACTATTATATTTATGTTATTTTTTTTTTAGAGAGAGAAAAAAATGAATTAGGGAATAACCTAAAAATAGGTTATGATAGCTCCATTGAAACAATGGAATTTCCATAAGCAATTTAAAGGCTGTTTTTATTATTCTTGCAGTTTCAATATTTGGAAACATGAAATTGCACTCGTTAAATAAAATTATTTTTTAAAAAATTATTAAACATGTCATGATGAAAGCAAAACAAATTTACATTGAAAAGTCATTATTCCACTAAGCCTCGTACTTGCCAAGAAATAGATCCAGCTATGAAAGGACCCTACTCGATGTTGCGACATCGCACTTCGCAAGCTTGCATTGTGAGTCAATGCATGTGCCTTAAGTGTCTGCTCTTGGTCGATACCTAATGACTCATTGTTGTAAGAATTGCTCCCAGAAGAACTAGTAGCGATCATGTCCTTGCAACGCGCAATAGACTTTCACCTAGGCATCTACACAAATTAACATATACAAAAAAATTAAATGATTCCTATATTTCTTTAAAAATCAATAACATATTCTCTGTACAGGAGACTACCAAAAAAATTTAAATTGCAAAAACAAAACATATATGTTATAAATCAGTTGATTTTATTCAATTTCTCCTAACAATATAGGATAATTCAATTTCATAAAAAAAATTCATTTTGTATATGATAATATTTTTAATCTCAAGTTTACAAAATTTCAAAATAATAATTAAAATTAATCCTACATATTTAATTGAAATTGAACAACATAATTGAAAAAAAAACTAAAATTCAACAAAATAATGCAAAAATTATTGCAATAACAACTAAAATTTAACACAATTATTTCTAAGTGATAATATGTTTAATCCTAAATTGAGAAAAAAATTATTCTAAATGGATTAAATACAAAATAATAATTAAAATTAATCCTACACATTTAATTGAAATTGAACAACAAATTTGGAGAAAAAAAAACTAAAACTCAACTAAATAATGCAAAACTTATTTCAATAAAAAATAAAATTCAACACATTTATTAATTCATAAAATTATTAAGAACACAAAATTGAACAAAAATAATGATAAAAAAATAATGCAAAAAAAAATAGAAAAAAGAATGAAAAATTCTTACCTTAATGGTGTGCTTAATTACGACTGATAATTAAAAAACAAAAAGAATAGAAAAGAAAAGAGATTGTTAATAAACCAAAAAAAAAATAAAGAAAGACAACATACTTGAGGATGAGAAGAAAAAAGATTGCTTGACTTTGGCTGAGAAGAAGAGAGAGAAGAGAAGATAAAGAGAGAGAGATGACTCTGTGAGAGAAGAAGGAAGAAGAAGATGAAGCCCTGTCTACTCTGATTCTAATATTTTAATTTAGTTTAATTGATGGAATTATCGATGACTTTTCATTCCATTAGTGAAGTCAAATGAATATTGTTAACTTTTCAATAACTTTAATGAAAAGTTTCAAAAAGCTCCCTCCAAATATTATTAATAACTTCTCATTCTGTTGGTAATGTCATTGGGGAAAAAAAGTGAATAATTAAAAGAATATTAATTATTAGTGCATTGAGAAGTAAATAGTTCCTATAATGGATTAAGTTTGATCGTAAATAAAACAATGAATTCTGACTTCATATATATCCTTGGTGTCAAGTTGTAAACTGTGAGTATCACTAATGAATAAAAATAAGGAGTAACAAATGATCCGAATGGATTGAATTTGTTTGTATATAACCGAAGATGCATGTTCCTCATCTTCATTGAAAAGTTAGGATGCACATTGTTAAAGTGTTTCCAAGCTTCCTTATTAAAAGAGTGCATCATCACTCCATCTATAACATCATGTGCTTTGTGCCATGTTATGTGCTCAATAGTTTTTAATGACATGAATAACCTTTGCAATCTAGATGTGATGAAAAAGTATTTAAGTTTTTTGTGTGTAAGAAGAGTCCTTCCTCTGTTAGTCATAGGTTTATAATAATAATACCTACATGTTCTACAATCAGGCAACTCTGTATTTTAAAGGTAGTATACTATGCAAAAGTTTGGACACATATCAATTTTCTATCCTAAACCTAGGGGTTTCATCATGAACTTAGCACCATAAAAGTTTTTTTTTGTATTTGTTCTCTTCTGGTAAAATGCTTCTCGCCCATTCGATAATTTTGTTATAACTAATCTCACTCAACCCATGATTTGACTTGATGGTGAACACCTATGTAACAACCGATAATTTATTGTAATTTATGTTACTATCCCATAATGAATCATAAAAATCTTTCAAAAGATAAAAAAAACCTAACCATGTTTACATTAGGTTTTTTATTTATGATTGAAAATTGACTAGCATGATCTTGATTCATTGTCATCACATCCATAACCATATTTATATATGAATTACTATTTTCATCTACATCTCCATACACGTTGCTAGAACTAGGAGTTGGCCCAACCATCCTTTTTACCATGATATCGTGAGGAATATATGGTTCTTTGTGTGCATACCAATACATATATTTTTTTTAACATTTTTTTTATAAAAGATGCATTGTTACAATATTTAGATTGAGAAAATTTGTATTTTTATGCTTTTTGCATGGGCATCTAATACCCACTCCACTAGCATTTATCAGATTAAATAGTGCGTAAGTAATAAAATATTGAACTCCAATATAATAATTTATCATTTGCAACTTTTAGGGTGAATCTATATATATTCGTAAACAATCATTCATTACTTATATCAAACTTATATAAAATAATGATAATAACATGTATTAATTAACTACATTAACGAAATAGATTTGCAAAAATATTAATTTAGCTCAAATCTATTCCATGTATTTTAATAATACTCTAAACTAATTATCAGTTATCTACATAAATTCAAATTTCGGCACATTTATTGAAAATTTCAACTTGACAATAAAATTGATAAAATATAAAATGAACCTGATATATTAGCCATTATTTATTTCATTACAAAACATCTAAGTTTAAAATCCAATATTAGTTTCATCAATTTACAAACAAATATAATTTTACAAAATGTAAAACAAACCCTAATATGTACAAATCATAAATTCAAACAACAAATTTTTATGAGAAAAAACTATAAAACAATTAAACACCCAAACAAAATACATGTATTACAAAAGTATGCCAAAAAAGTCTTAATATTTTTAAATTGAGTTGAAAAAAAAGAAGAAGGTAAATTTACTTACTTAAATAACACGTAACCATATAATTTTGTTTTTTGAATCTTATTATAATATCCTTTGTAATTCTTTTGGTATATATTGAAAGAATTTTTTCATCCGCATATTTACAAATGTGTTTTATTATCAGATTAATTTGTCAATTGTGTTGTCTATAAAAATTACAAAACATCGTATTGTTTGAACTTTTATTTTATTTTTTTATTTTCTTATTTAATTCCCTGTATTAAAAGAATATTTCTAGTAGCGTTTATCTATGAATATATGAATAAAAACAAATTTCAGTAAAGATCACAGTAATATAAAAAAATTCTATTAATATTAATATTTTTATTTATTAATTTTGCAATAGTGACTTCACTGTATGTTGACAAAACCATGATTCTCTTCTTTTCCCCGCAATCTACACGGTACATCGACATTGTATTTTTATCCACAGTCTTTGTTTGCGTTTTTCTTTTACGATGAAGACTGTAATCTCTACTTGAGTGATTTACACGAGATTTATACAAACGAATTTTTTTGTTGCCTATTTATTCTCTCTGCTTTTAGCTTTTTGTTACGAGTTATGACCTTTCAAAGCTTAGTGTGAACATTCTTTACTTATGAACAAAGACTTAGTGGAATGATTTTGTTTTTGATAATTATTTGCAGACAACAAGTTGCAAGTATTCTGTGGATGTCTTGAGGCCAGCTTTTTTCTTGCAAAATACCATTTCCCCCCATCATTGTTGGGTCATTGTCGCTAGCAAGAAGTAAACAATGGATAGGTTGTTTCTTGTTTCGACTTTGATTTTTCAGGGTAAAATACCAGACAAAAATTATTGATGTTATAGTCCTGTTGGGGCAATGGTACCAACTGCAAATCATTCTTCTTCTTCTTTTTTAATCTCAATGAGCTGTTCTTAACCTTATTGCTAGTGTTGTGGTGAGCTTGGTCTCCAACTTAATGACTACACAAATTAGCTCCAGAAAATGTTGAAATATCTTCCTCTCGATTCGATGACTTCATCATGATGACTACGATACGGGAAAATCAAGAATTGAAAGTATAGTCATATACGGGATTAGTGTTGTTGGCATGTATTCATAGCTTTTATGGACAAATAAGATATATAAGGTGCCAAAACTAGGGCAATTTCTTACGATGTTTTTAAAAATGATGATCAGCTAGCGTTGGAATTTGTTAAAAAAGATGATAAACTAGGGCAATGTTGATGAGTGTTTTAGAATTTAAATAGAAGCGTTTCTTGTTATCCCTAGGTCTTTATTTATTTATTTATTTAATAATTGTAAGTTCTAGAACCTTAACAATTAACACAGAGATTAGAATTTAATTCTCTTTCGAAATTTTACAGTTAAAAGATTAATTTCCAGTCTGAACTTTGGGGATGAAAGAGACAAAAGACTAGTGGTTTTTCGGGTCATACACGCTGCGTAAGAGAGACTCCATGGCTACAAGGATGGCTAACTAGAAACTTCTTGCTTGTAAATCAACCATAGCCGCCTCGAAGAAGACTGCTGACTTTTCTTTCAAGCTGACTGTCCCTATTGGGTAATTGACATGTGTCATAAATGCTGTTCTTGGACGGGAGCTACGCACCAAAATTGCATCACTGCACGTAATTTGCATGTTTTGTATCGTTTTTATATATTAATATTAAAAATAATTTTTTAAAAATAAAAATATATTATTAACATGTATTTTAATATAAAACATTATTTAAAATATAATCACCACCGCACTACCACACTGACATAGTCCCTGGCCAGTCAAATTTCCCCTGTATTTTTCACCGTTTTAGAGGGCAGTGAATTCCCGGCCGTATGTCGGCTCGCTCAGGGCTGAGCTGTATTGGGATCCAGGACAGGCAAAATTTGTAATTACTGTTACATGCTCAATCTTGCTAGGGAATGGCCTCTAGCATGGAAATTGTTTGATTAGAACTAAGATTAATTTCCAAATTTACAATTGCTAATCTAGTTTAACATTATAATTACAATTAATGATAATTTAAGTTGTTCGTCACAAAAGGATTAGTTACAAGCATTTTAAGTAATTTCTACAATTCTTTACATAAAAGAAAAATGCATACAATTAAAAATATATCTAAGGAACTACAAACTCTAAATTCTATGACTATCGTGTCTTTTGTAGCATGGTATCTATAAAACATATAAAATATAATAATAAGTTCATGATAATAATTATTTCTAGAAAAATTATTAGTCTCGTCTTGGACAATTCAACATCCTTTTTTTACCATATGATATTCTCAATTTAATTCTTTTTCTTTTATCTTTCTTTAAATACACAATGGTCACATTATTTGTTTTTTTACTGTAGAAAAAGCTAAACTTGCATTTCTATGTATTGTTTTTGCTTCTAAATAGGCATTACATATATTATAGGTCATTTTTACTATATATATATATATATGATTTGTGTGAAGAATTATGAAAATCATGAAGGTTGTGTTTCTATGATATGTTAATGACATTTTTCGGCTAATCCATTTTAGCTAATTCATTTTGTTCTAGTGTTTTTGGACATGAAAGTCTATGAATGATACCATTAATTTTGAAAAAATTCTACAAACTTTGATTAAGAAACTCACCAACCTATCACTTTGAATTATTTTAACATGAGCATCAAATTGTGTTTCTATTACTCGAGGAATGAAGCAAATATTGTTGTTGTGTCAGATTTTCAATTCATATGAAAGAACCATATATGTCAGGAATACTCATCAACAATAATTAAATAAAACTATTGGCCATCATAAAACGAAACAGATGTAGGCCCCAGACATCAATGAAGTGTATACAAAAAAGAGATAGTATATGACTTTCTAGATTCAAATGGTAACTTTGTTGATTTTTGCAAAACACAACCTTCATAGAAAGCATTTTGTTTATTTATAGATGCTAATCATAACTTTGTAAGAATGTATACTTGAGAATGACCAAGTTGTGCATGTCACAAGTTGCTAAACACTTTATTTATAAAAAAAATTGACTAAAGATATGGAGAATTAGTGCAAGTTGATTAAATATAACCCATCCTTCATGAAACCTTTAAGAATTACCTGCTTCATCTTCATGTCTTTGAGAATAAATCCTTATGGATAAAATAGAAAATAACAATTATTATCTCTTGTTAATAAATAGACATATTATAGTTTCTTATTAATTGCAGGAACTATAAGCACATCATTTAGCTTAAGATTAGTTGTGTACCAGTGCTAGACAAATCCTGACCATTGCTAACCATAACAGAGTCATTTTCAGAATAAGAGATAATATCTTAGAACTTTATTTGTGTTAGATGCCATATGCTGGTTTGCCCTAGTATTAGAATACCATGTCCAATTTTGATAACAGTAAAGGCTGTGTATTGATCAGCTTCTTCATCAGACATAAAACATCCTTCTACTTTGTGATTAGGTCCCCCAAATTGAAAACAAATGATGCCATCACGTCCATAACTATCATTATGTGAGGCTTGTTTCTAAAGAGTTTTAGTAGAGCTTCCATTTTGGCGAGGAAAACGAGTCTCTTTAGCTCGTAATGATGAAGTACTGCTAGTGGAATTTCTTCAAGTGAAATTGCGATTATTGTGGCCTCTAGTGCTGGGGTTTATCCATGGCTTTGAGTTTATGCGACCATGATTTGTATAAAAAGCCACAAAGGGAGTAGTTGTTTGTGGTCTTTGAATTTGAATTTTAAAGGCGCGGAGTTTTGCTAATAACTCCTTCAAAAGATGGAAAGAAATCTCTAGCGTTTAATGCTGCTCATCCATTGGTTTTCCTGCACCACAAAGAGATAAGGCCAAAGATTTTTCTTTATGTAAATGATCTTCTAATAAAGAGGTATCTTAGGTCAGGGACTGTAGTTCGCCTTTGATTTGTTGAATGTGATCTCGAGTGTGAGTACCATAAAAAGTCTCTAACACTTGCCACGCATCATATGAAGATTCACTATTAATGACTTGAGAAAAAGGTCCATCAGATAAGGAACTATTGATCCATCCAAGGATCAATTGATTAGTGCGCAACCACACTACTGTAACATGAGTTATTTGCAACTCACCATTCTTACCAATGATAGTTGACACCGGGCAGAGGACTTATCCTTCATGTATCCAAGAATACCATAGCCACATAAGATATGAATAACCTATGCTTTCCACATAAGATAATTGTTTGAAGTTAACTTGATGAAGATATCAGGTATATGTGATTTTGGAAGTGAAATCTTAAGAGAAGAAGCAGGGAACATTGTTTGAACTGAGACAAAAGATGCCATTGGGGTAGAAAGCTCTGATACCATATAGGAAAAGATGATTTTACATTTCTATGTATTGTTCTTGCCTTTAAATAAGCAGTACACATATTATAGGTCATTGATTCTTACTGCCACCACACACATGATTCGTGTAAAGAATAATGGAAATCATGAAGTAAATAGAAGGAAGAATTCTAGTAGAGGATCTCTCAATAGAGAGATCTTAGAAGAAGATCTATGTAGGATTTCTGCATTTGCATCCTGCATAGAATCTCTGCATGTATTTTTATATTTCTTCATTATATATTTTCATATTTCTTCACTTACATACTCCTCCAAACCTTATTCATTTATTTTATTGTTTTAACTAAAATATTTCCTTTATTTTTTGTCATTTATGAAAAGTACACAAGGATTAGTATGTTTTCATAAATTCAAATAGTAATTCACATTTATTGATCCACATCCATAATAGATTTGTTTTAATTACTAGTATTTATTCACGATGATAGACCTCATATTCATTAGTCTTCGTCCACAATAACATACTTCACATTCATTATTATTATTCCTTTGTGTTATTTATTTATTATCCTTTTTTTAAGAGGTTTTAAATTCTCCCCTTTTAATAAAATTTTATCCTTAAAATTTAATTTCTTATCTATCTAAAAAAATAGGCTTAGATACCTTTTCTTATATCTGACTCACTTTCCTACGTGTCTTCTTTCATTTAAGAATGATCATTCCCCTACATTCATAAGTACATAAAAATCAAGTTTATTATATTTTCATTAATATTAACATTGTGTAAGTGATATTTATCCCTCATTAATGGTATTAAGAGGAGATGGTGTTCTAATCCATCCATTCAAGCAATATGACAAAGCTTAAAAGCTATGGATACCTTATGAACCACCCTAGGTAAAGGGTTCATATTTTTTTTCTATTCTCTATACATTTATATGTTTATTTTCAAAGAATTTTAGAGAAGAAAATATTATTATCATATACAACTAAGAACAAACACTCTTATTTTTAGAGTTTAAAGTTCATTATCTTATTTATTGCAATCACTTACTAAAAGTCAATGACTTTATTATTAGAGAGTCTACAAATTCCACCAAAATAAATTGCTTTGTAGGTGTCAAGTCTTTTACATTCAACCATAAATTTCATGAATTTTAGAGAAGGAAATATTAATGTGAATGTATGATCATCCTCTATCTAAACACTTTAAAAGTGATCAAATCTAGCACTTACAAGTTTACAAGACAAGAGATCGAATAAAGAAGAATATTTATTGTTCATGAGTTATAATATGGCTAAAACGTTTGATAAACCTTATAGACCAAGATTGTCAATTTCATGTTGTTCCATCCAGATTGGTCAGTATATCCTATTCCAGTTAAAAAACAAAATAAACTAAAATAGATTTCATCTCACTCAAAATCTCAGTCTATTCTGGAAATTTTGCCCAAATTCCACTTGGAATGTTTCAACCCCATTCTGGCCAAATAATGTTTCTTTTTTTTTTCTTAAACAAATCTATGTTTTTGCACTAATTTCATCTTTCAATACTTGGTTAATTTTTTTATTAGACTTCATAATTTATTATTACATGCTTTTTTATGGTTACCTTAGTTTCATGATCCATGTCACGAGTTTAATGAGTTAACTCAATTGACTTGAGTGTTTTTTAGGTAATTTTTTTTTTAAGTTTCATCATTCAACATCTTTAATATTTTTTTATTATGGATTACTTATTGTCATTTGTAAAAGATTTTTTTCTATGAAATTACGATAGTCTTATAACTCGAGTCATGAGTAAGTTAACCGAAGTAGACATAGGTCATTTTATTATGCCATTTTTTAGATTGAATTTTTTTCAATTTCATCATTTAATAATGAGTTTATTATGAATTAAGCTTCATAATTTTTTTTATTTGGGTTTATTGTGACCTTATGACCTGGATTGCGGATTTAAAAAGTTAACCCCAATTGACTTGAGTCAATTCAATATGTTTTCATCTTAATATTTTTTTTAAAAGTCATCTTGATTTCATTTCTAGATTTAACAATGTTACCAATGGAATTTTTTTTTGGTATTTTTAAACTCACATTCTATTGATATATTTTTTTACCGATGTAATCATAAACAACAAATATCTATTGAAAAAACTCTCGTCAGTAGTTTATTTTTTGTTTGTGAGTCCGTCAATAATAAATTCACTAATAGGGTCACCGACAGACAAATCATGCCAAAAAATTACATGTCGGTATATTCATCAATAAATTTAACCTATCATTGATATGAAAACTGTATGTAATTCCAACAGTATTTTTATCTTTCATTAGCATGTCCATCGGTAAATCATCATATTTAATTCCATTAGTATTTTAATTTTTTTTATCAATATATCCATCAGTAAATTATTATATGTAATTTTATCAATGAATAAATAACATCAGTGACATTTACAATAATTATTTTCCAACTTTCTTAAATATAGTGATGGACTAGGTTTGTTAGTAATGTAACACTTGGACATCATGGAGACCATTTAAAAATTATCTCTTGATTGAAAAAAAGAACATATATTTGGCATCTTGTTCTTTTATGAGAAAATATCTTGTTCGAGGAGTCACCACTTAGTATTATGGTCATTAGAAATTATAACCGGTCAATAGAGATTCTATAGTATGAGACTAGTTATGCAAAAGGAAAGATGCTATCAACTCTTAAGTGTCCTACCTAAGGCAAGCTATATTACTGATTTTGTTTAAAATTTCTAAGAATTTGTTCTTCTTTTTTTTTTCTTTTTTTCTTTTTCCTTTCATGTTGTTGACTCTGGTGTTAGTCAACAATTTCTACAAATATTTTCAACTTTGATGTTTGTAAATATCGCACAAATTCAAAAAGTACAATACTTCTGACTTTAATGTTAGTGAATATTTTTATAAAAAATAAATTTAAAAAAGAAATTTCTACATCATTTTTTTCTTGCTTATCCTTTATTATTATTTGCCCTTTTTAGATGAAAGTAAAAAAAAAAATATTACACGACATATTTGTATTTAACAGTAACAGTCCACAAATTAAGCATATTTACAAAAAACAAATACAAACACAAAGAAAAAGTAAAACAAAGTACAAGGGACTCACAAATAAATCAATAAAGCCCAAATATTTTTTGAATTTTTTGTTATTGAAAAAGGGTTTGTTTGCTTAAATATCAAATTAGAATGGATATAAAAATTATGGTTAAGGCATAAGGGTGTGTTTTGCCAAACACACCCTTAGCAAACACTATTTGGCAGGTTAGACCTAAAGCCTAGACCTGTCCTACTCTTTTTTTTTTTGTTTGGATTTAGCCCAGCCATGCGGGTTGGGCTATTACCAACTAAACTAGTTCAGTTACTAGTTCAGACCAGTAACCCAATTGGTATATTTTTGTTTGCAAGCATGTATGAGCTACTCGTGCATACTTGCTATAGGAAAATGGTAATTAAAAGTGAAAAAAAGGGGACGAAATGACTTATCTATTGTTGGTCTGCTGTTGCCAATTTTTTAAGTGAAGATTGTTGCAGGTGCTCGTTGTTAGGAAAATTGGTTTTATTCGTTCTATAGTTTTTTTCCTCCCTCTTTTTGCATATGTTGAGGTCTGTATTTATAGTGTTAGAGTTTCTTAGCATGTGAGAAACAAAGTTTCAATCAAATTAATTCTCTGTTTTTTTTTTTAAGTTTGAATTTGATTAAGAATTAAATTTGAAAACAAATAACTACCATTATCTTGAAGATAAGGATAAAATGATAAAAGTACATTATAGTCCCTAGTTTTCATGTAAGTTGACAAATCATACTTTTTATCGAAATAAATCTCTAATATTCTAATTTTATATTTTAAACCCTATAAAATTAAATTAAAAAGCCAATAGGCCAAAATTGGGTTGTAACATGTAATACCCTATGTGCTTTATTAAAAATATTTTTAAAAATATATATTGAACAAAAGTAGAAAAATACTTCAAATAAATTAAAATAATATAAAAATAAAATATTTATTATACATTTAAATAATTATATGTTCAGATACAATAAATCTGAAATAGGGGCGACGTTGGAAGAGAAGGAGGATGCTGGTTGTTGCTAGGATTGTGGGGCCGATTATAGGGTGCACATGCACCACCTATCTATGATCTCATCTTTATTACCATTCAATGGAGTTCTTCATAATTAATAGTGAATCTTTCATATTTTTCATTTAGATGGGTTGTCCGATTATATACTTGTTGGTCTAATATCACTATGAATTCTGAAGTTTGAGTGCTTGGAATTGATTTTAAGTATTTAACGGGCAAAATACTAAGGGTTATTTATAAGTTCTCAATCGTAGTGTTAGAGAGTCCATCAACTTGATTATTATGGAGTCCACTAGGCGAGATCTGGATGGGTTGAAAAATCATCTCCATATCTCTCCTTTAACTATCTATTATACATATATATATATCTTGGAAAGGAAAAAAATATATTTATCAAATTTATGAAAATAATAACTTAAAAAAATAGTTGAAAATTAACATATTATAAAGTACTAAGCTCGACTATTCACAAATTATTTCATTTTTTTTACAATTATCATTTTATATATTATTTTAAAAAAAAAATTCCATCAAATTTGACTCATATTAAAGAACCACAAGATAAAAAAAATATTTTATTTTTTATACAAATAAATATAATAAAAAAATTTATACCATCTACTGCGTAAAAAAAACAAACAGAACGACGATGACATGCCATGCACGTTACATCTTTATGGATTAACAAATTATCAAAATGTTAAGTCAATAAATAATTGCGGTTAATTTGTTTTTAACCATTCAAAGAAATAAAAGATAAAAAGGGACGCATGATGCAATAAAAGTTATGTTTTAAGATATTTTAGAATAAAAAAATATTTTTAAATTTTGTTTTTATACTAAAATATCAAAATAATTTAAAAACATTATTTTTTTTTTGAAATAAGAAAACGTCAAATGAATAATGAATAATGATACGTGATCACAAAAAAAGCTCATCAAAGATAGTGATATGTGATTTGACGTTAAAGGAGAGCAAGCCGTGTTTTTTCTCATCATCAGTATACGTAACCCTTCATTAGTTAGTTAATTATAAAATAAATAAATGAATTAAATTAGTGCAACCCCAATTGTTCATAGAGCCTGCGGAATTGATGGTCAAGACAAATTGAAAAATTTGACGTGGTAAACTACAAGAAGCTTTCTGCATGGGTACAAGTCCATTAATTAATTAGGCATACACCCCAACACGTCGTTGCTAGGTCTCCACATACGAATTTGGACGCATGACCAGCAAGAATTGAGAGCAACATTGACTAATAAATTAAGGAAAGACAGAAAGAAATTGCAAAATAAATAAATAAAGTAAAAGCGAGCTAAGCTTCTTATGGGCTCGACGGAGAGAATAAAGCATTGGTAACCTGCCAATTTAACGCGTTCCAAAAATATAGGTTTACGCGTCATTTTAAGAGACAAACGCAAATATTTCAAGCAAGGAAGGCACCTCCATGCCGGTTTGCGTTTCTCTATATAAGCCACAATCATACCATTAGCAAAACACTAAATATCCTCCTTTATTCACCCTCTCCTCACAAAACCATCTTGGTTTTGAGAGATCATCATCATCATCCCAAGAAAGAATCCCATCTTTCAAGCTTAATTAGCACGATAACATTTTGGTCTTGTCAATGGCTTCATTCAAATTCTCCTTTGTTCTCTTTCTCTCTTCTCTCCTCCTCCATGCAGCTTCAGGTAATTATATATTAGATCATGCAGCACGTATATGTATATGTGTATATATATCGTAGACGTTAGCGTGTACCCACACGCACACACAAACATGTATTCTTGTTAGGGATTTGTTTTAATGAGTTTTATTAAAAGCGGGTGGTTTTGTTTTGAATTGGCAGCTGAAATTGTATGCGAGGAATTGCCAAATGACATTTGTGCATTTACCATCTCATCATCTGGCAAGAGGTGCTTGTTGGAGACATATGCAACGAAGAATGGTGCCGTTGAGTACCAGTGCCGGACATCCGAGGTGGTGGTTGAGAAAATGGCAGATTACATAGAGACTGATGCTTGTGTCAAGGCTTGTGGGGTTGACCGGAACTCCGTTGGTATTTCTTCTGATGCACTCCTTGAGCCTCAATTCACCGCCAAGCTTTGCTCTCCTGCTTGTTACCAGAATTGCCCCAACATTGTTGACCTTTACTTCAATCTGGCTGCTGGGGAAGGTAAGACCTTACAATCTATGCATGTGTTTAATTCGACAATATTTTTTTTATAAGGAATATTTTTGGCTCATGATTAAATAAAGGGAATAGTGCTAAAATTCTAGTTGGGGGGGTCCTGAAATGTAAAATTGGTGAATGTTTCTTTTTCTTTCCTTTTTTTCCCTCTCATTTTGGTAAATATTTTTAATTGAATTGGTGAGAAGAAAAAAAGAACAAAAAAGAGAAGATGTTAGGTGGGGTTTGATAGCAATAAGCATAGAGATTTGTAGAAAAATCAATAATTTAACCGCATCTTTGTGATTGTGTAATGTGTAATTTTTTATTTTTTTAAAAAAATTAAAAATTTATTTATTTATTTATTTTAAATTAAATTTTTAATGTATCTGAATTATTTTGATGTGATGATATTAAAAATAAATTTAAAAAATAAAAAAATTATTTTATATATATTCGAGTAAAAAATTATTTACATATAATATAATTTTTTTATTTTTATATATTGATATTAAAAATAAATTTTTAAAAATAAAAATATTATTTTAATATATTTCTAAAAAACAATATTTTAAAAACTTATCACAATACGAAACATTCTATAAGATAACAGGCCAACAACATGGTTTTTTTTTTTTTAAATCTAAAAGTCCACGTTTTCTTCGTAAATCCGTCTTGTTTGAATGATTCCAATATCTTGTTTTATTGCCTTAAAATTTCATGACACACCTGTTGGAATGCTTCCAATATCGTTCATACTTGCAAGACCAGAGTCAAGGGATAATTATAAAATATAAAAATAATTTAAAAAAAATTAGAATTTTTATTTAAAATAATGCAAAATACTTCAAAATATTTTAAAATTATAAAATATAAACAAATATTAGATACAACTTTCCATCTAAAAGTCCACGTTGCTTACTTCGCCTGGAATCAAAGAATTGCCTTTCCCAGTCATCAAAGAATCATACGCCCTTGTGTAAAGGCAACCATGGCTAAAAATTGTGTACTGACTTCAACTTTATTATAGCAGTGATCAATATTCCCACAAATGGCTATTTTGTCTCTCAATAATGTCTCTTGACTCCCGCAGGCGCCTTTTTGCCTGACCTCTGTGATGCCGCACGCTACAACCCTCACCGGTCCATGATTCAGCTTATGAGCTCCGGTGCCACCCCTGGACCTTCTGCTTCCGAATCGGCATCCATAGCCTCTGCCCCTGCTCCCGCTCCCATGTAATCGAACACACACACACACACACATATCTAGTGATTTAGAATGCCCAAGAGAGCTCGGCTACGCTTATCCGTCCCGGGGCTACACCTTGTCGTCCTCGGTTTTTGGTCGCGGATTGTCTTACGAGGACTCTACCATTGTTGAGCATCGTGCATACAGAATTTGTGTTCCTTTCTCTATTTGATGAAATAATACAATTGATTAATTTTTACGTGTTTTTTTAAGACATGTAATTTAAAGGTAAAAAATAATCTAAGATCGTGTCTCTGTTTGGTTAATTATATCTCAAGAAAGAAGGAATTTTCATAGACGAGTCACATATATGTATATATATATTATCAAAAATATAGAGATTGAGACATAAATTAGAAGTATTCAAGACAATAATAAAATAATATGTTATTATTCTAAATGCATTTAAGAATATCATTTTTTTCTTAATTTAGAAATATAAACAAGTTGCTTTTGCAAAGATATATGATTTTGAGTTAATTTTTATAGTGATAATAATAATAATTATTATGTTAAGATTGTGTTTCTAAATATCTTACACTGCCATCCTTTTTATTTTAAATATTTTTATTAATGTTATCTTAACAGGTTAATGCTGTTGTTAATAACAAAAGATTTTTGTTTTTATACAATTGTCATGTAAACAATCTAATTTATATAAAATGCAAGACAAAATTTGCTACAAACCAAGTTAATATATTTAAAGTATACGTACAACTAAAAAAATAAAAATAATTAATATTTAAATAAAATAATTAATGAAAAGGGGTAAATGTTTTTTTTTTTTAAAAAATCTTGGTTAGACGATAATGGACTAGGTCCACACACATGACCTTTATAAAATAAACCAAACGGCGCCTTGGCCAGGAATTTTTTTTTTTGCCCTACTATACGTTGCCCGCTCCTTTCTTTTTGTTTTCTTTTTAATTGAACAACGGGTAGCTTGTAGTGACAAGCTATCTATCACCTACTATTATTCTCTCCGGAATCCAGTCATTATTATGAAGGGTGATAAGAGGGTTTGGCCTAAAAGTTAACTTTCAATCCCGTCATTATTTAGGAGAATGGCTTAACTGATTTAACCATTGTAGTGTGACAAATCAGCTACAGTGTCAAAGGGGTTAATGCTATAATTGTAAAGAAGGAATTCTCATAGAAGAGTCACATATATATATATATATATATATATATATATATTATGTTAAGATTGTGTTTCTAAATATCTTACACTACCACCCTTTTTTTAAAATGTTTTTATTAATCTTATCTTAATAGATTAATGTTGTTGTTAATAATAATGTTTTTTGTTTTTATACAATTGTCATGTAAACAATCTAATTTATATAAAATGTAAGATAAAATTTGGTACAAACCAAGTTAATATATTTAAAGTATACGTACAACTAGAAAAATAAAAATAATTAATGAAATGACGTAAATGTTTTTTAAAAAATAAAAATCTTGATTAGACGATAATGGACTAGGCCCACACACATGACCTTTATAAAATAAACCAAACTGCGCCTTGGCCAGGAATTTTCTTTTTTGCCCTCCTATGCATTGCCCGCTCGTTTCTTTGTGTTTTCTTTTTAGTTGAACGACGCGTAGCTTGTAGTGGCAAGCTATCTATCGCCTACTACGCTTCTCTCCGGAATGCGATCATTATTGTGGTGGGTGATAA
>NW_011501035.1:62353-63852 GCF_000495115.2 Populus euphratica
TGTTGTTAATAACAAAAGATTTTTGTTTTTATACAATTGTCATGTAAACAATCTAATTTATATAAAATGTAAGACAAAATTTGCTACAAACCAAGTTAATATATTTAAAGTATACGTACAACTAAAAAAATAAAAATAATTAATATTTAAATAAAAATAATTAATGAAAAGGGGTAAATGTTTTTTTAAAAAACAAAAATCTTGATTAGAGGATACTAGACTAGTCCCACACACATGCCCTTTATAAAATAAACCAAACTGCCCCTTGGTCAAGAATTTTCTTTTTTGCCCTACTATGGGTTCCCACTCCTTTCTTTTTGTTTTCTTTTTACATGAATGACGGGTAGCTTGTAGTGGCAAGCTATCTATCGCCTATTATGCTTCTCTCCAGAATCCGGTAATTATTATGGTGGGTGATAAAAGGGTTTGGCCTAAAAATTAATTTTCAATCCGATCATTATTTAGGACAATGACTTAGCTGATTTAGCCATTGTAGGTTGACAAATTAGCTACAGTGTCGAAGGGGGTAATGTTTTAATTGGAAAGAAGGAACTCTCATAGAAGAGTCATATATATATATATATATATTGCCAGAAATATAGAATTTGAGACATAAATTAGAAGTATTCAAGACAATTAAAAAATAATGTGTTATTTTCCTAAATGCATTTAAGAATATCATTTTTTTAATTTAGAAACATAAACAAGTTGCTTATGCAAAAATATATGATTTCGAGTCAATTTTTAAAGTGAAAATAATAATGATAATGATGATGTTAAGATTGTGTATCTAAATATCTTAAACTACCACCCTTAGATCTTTCAAATGTTTTTATTAATCTTATCTTAACAGATTAATGTTATTGTTGTTAATAACAGAAGATTTTTGTTTTTATACAATTGTCATGTAAACAATCTCATTTATATAAAATGTAAGGCAAAATTGGCTACAAACCAAGTTAATATATTTAAAGTATACGTTCAACAAAAAAAAATAAAACTAATTAATGAAAAGGGGTAAATGATTTTTAAAAAAACAAAAATCTTGATTAGACGATAATGGACTAGGCCCACACACATGACCTTTATAAAATAAACCAAACTGCGCCTTGGCCAGGATTTTTTTTTTGCCCTACTATGCGTCGCCCGCTCCTTTCTTTTTGTTTTCTTTTTAATTGAACGACAGGTAGCTTGTAGTGGCAAGCTATCTATCCCCAACTACGCTTCTCTCCGGAATGCGATAATTATTGTGGTGGGTGATAAGTGGGTGTGACCTAAAAGTTAACTTTCAATCCGGTCATTATTTAGGAGAATGACTTAGCTGATTTAGCCATTGTAGGTTGACAAATCAGCTATAGTGTCGAAGGGGTTAATGTTATAATTGGAAAGAAGGAACTCTCATGGAAGAGTCATATATAGAGATTTAGACATAAATTAGAAGTATTCAAGAAAATTATAAAATAATGTGTTTTTGTCCTAAATGCATTTAAGAATATCAT
>NW_011501035.1:63862-64396 GCF_000495115.2 Populus euphratica
TTCAAATTTAGAAACATAAACAAGTTGCTTATGCAAAAATATATGATTTCGAGTCAATTTTTAAAGTGAAAATAATAATAATAATAATGTTAAGATTGTGTTTCTAAATATCTTACACTACAAACCTTTTTATTTCAAATGTTTTTATTAATCTTATCTTAACAGATTAATGTTGCTGTTGCTAATAACAGAACATTTTTGTTTTTATACAATTGTCATGTAAACAATCTAATTTATATAAAATGTAATACAAAATTTGGTACAAACCAAGTTAATATATTTAAAGTATACGTACAACTAAAAAAATAAAAATAATTAATGAAAAGGGGTAAATGTTTTTTGAAAAAACAAAAATCTTGATTAGATGATAATGGACTAGGCCCATAGACATGACCTTTATAAAATAAACCAAACTGCGCCTTGGCCAGGAATTTTCTTTTTTGCCATCCTATGCGTTGCCCGCTCCTTTCCTTTTGTTTTCTTTCTAATTGAACGACGCGTAGCATGTAGTGGCAAGCTATCTATCGCCTACTA
>NW_011501047.1:0-7128 GCF_000495115.2 Populus euphratica
TACAAGAAAGAGGAAACAAATGGCAAAGTAATGGTGTCATACTTGAGATGATGACAAGTAAGATGACAATCGATCTTAATATGCTTAGTTTGTTCATGAAAAATCGAGTTGTGAGCTATCTGAATAGAACCCTATTATGACAATATATAAGAATAAGATGAGAAAGAGAAACTCCCATATCCACAAGTAACCAATATAACCAAACAATCTCTTTGGTAGTAGATGCTATAATATGTTATTCTACTTCAGTTGAAAATTGAGAAACAATAGATTGTTTCTTACTCTTCTAAGAAATAAGAGAATAACCTAAAAAATACAGAAACTAGTAACAGACTTGTGATTAGAGTATGCACGCGGCTCTAAGAAAGAGGTGGATGGAAGTAAAAGACTTTGAGAGAATGTAGCTTAAAGATATCACAAAATATAAAGAATAATTGCCTAGTGAGGAGAAGCAGCAAATTGACTAACAACATGAATAACATATGCAATATATGGATGAGTAATGGTGAGATATACCAAGCTCCCAACAATAATACGGTATAAAGTATGATCTGTTAAAGATAAACCATTAGAAGAAGAATACTTTGCGTTAACTTCATTTGGAGTATTTATAGTCTTGCTATCAGTAAGTCTAACCCGCTCAAGAATATCCACAACATATTTCAACAAAGAAAAAAGAGAAAACCCTAGATGAGTAAACTATCTTAATACCCAGGAAATACCGAAGATAACCATTAATATTATCATTAATAATAATTATGTCATCAACGTATAAGGATAAAATGATACAACCTGCATCAGTGCACTTAATAAAAAGAGCAGAATTATGACTACTTGAAACAAATTCAAGAAATGAAATCACAACAGAAAATTTCTCAAACCAAACATGAGGTGCTTGTTTAAGATCATATCATACTTTCTTAAGCTTACAAACAAATCCAAAGTTATGTGAAACACTAGGAGGAGGCGCCATATAAACTTATTATTGAAGATCTCCATTCAATAAAATATTTTTAATATCAAGTAGAGAGATATGCCATTGACAAACTAAAAAAACGATAATAAGAGTATGAATAATAGTTATTTTTGTAATAGGGGCAAATGTCTCCTTATAATCCATACCATACTATTGAAAGTATCCTTTTGTAACCAACCTAGCTTTGAATCACTCAATAAAACCATCAAAATTAGTCTTGATCTTATATACCTAACGAAAACCAACAATACTATTACTAGGAGGTAGCGGAAATCCCAAGTATTTGTCTTATGCAAAGCAGAAAATTTCTCATCTATAATTTGTTACCAAATAGGATCAAGAATTATCTCTTTATAGGAAAAGAACTCAAAGAGACAATGAATAGAAGCTAAAAAGGAATTAAATGATATTGAGAATAACAAGAATAAGCAAAATCTAGTAACTTTGTGGATTTACAAATGCATATGGATTGATGTAAAGGTGGATCATAATCTCAAATTAATCTTGAGAGGCTGTAGATGAGAATGGAGTTTCAGGTGTGTCGAAGAGTAAATATTTATAGATTGATGAGGACAAATTGGTCGAACATAGGGAGGGATACTTAAGGTACTATAAATGTGAGATGATAAACTATCAACATTTTTAGAAAATGGATCTATATGAATAAGATCAAGTCTAATCAGGCTATAAATAGTGGATGGAATAGAAAAGAAAAATATATGTTCGAAAAAGATAACATGATGAGACATTAAGTTTCTGAGTTATTGGATCAAAATAACGACACCTCTTTTTACCTTTACCAAAACCCAAAAAGACACAAATAACAGATTGATAGGGCACCTTATTGTGTTTTACATGAAGACCAAGAACGAAACATGTATAACCAAATACTCTAAAGGAGGGATAATTAGGGACATAACCATATAATTTTTTTAAAAAAGATAAACCTAAATTAAGAGAAGATGGAATTGTATTAATCAAACTTATAACAGTAAGGACAACTTCTCCAAAAACTCACTAGGAACAACAGTAGACAACAAGAGAGAACGAGCAGTTTACAATGTGTCTATATTTTCTTTCAGCAACTTTATTTTGCTCAAGAGTATCTATACATGAAGTTTGATGAATGGTTCCATCCAATTAATGCATAAATTAGTGATAGAAATAGTCTTGAATGTGGAGGGGTTCAAGGAAAAGAAATAGAGAGAACAGATGCAAGGTGACCAGACACTAGAGGTGAAGAAAAAAGAGGAGGAGAACTTATGATTTCTTTGCTTAATTAATTGAGATGTGTTGTTATAATGTGGTTGCTAATTAGAAGAAAAAAATGCATCATTTATAAGGAAGAGAAACCCTTCATTCCTTTAGGCAGGTTCGACCAAAGTAGAAATGAATTAATTAACTTGGTACAAATGACCTTAGGAGGTCATAATGAGATGGGTTACCATGTATAAGTGAAGGCATGGCTGTATCTGATGAGGAAATAAGATTTGAGATAAAATTAGAGATACCTTATTTATTAATGAAACAGGACAGGTTCATCTTCCTAATTCTTGAGAGAATTTGGATATGAAGACGATATAATACGAGGAAGGTCCCTTCACAGAAGTTGTAGATAAGAGTGTTAGCTTTCCAAGAATCTAACTCCGTCTAATTTGGAGTTCTAGAACTCCAAGTACAAATAAAAATCTGAGGGGAGGTCAAGCTTTCACCCCTACTAGCAGATTAAGCCAAGTCGATAAAACAATGAAATTTGGTCGTATTAATGGTAGAATTTGTTTTCTTGCCCTTCGTAAAGTGTGTAAATTGTGTCTTGATCTTCTAAGAGGAATAAACTATGATCAAAATTGAATTCATAATGTCCACTTGGGCTACTAATGAGCTGAAAATGTTAAAGTATAATAATGAGAAATGTAGGTGAGAAAGAAAAGAATGGTAAAAAAGAAATGAATATTATTGTCATTGTTGCTGTTTGTTGTGATATATGGATTAATATGAAATAATGATGGGTATTTGTGGTTTTAGGAGGAATTACAGGAGGAGTGCAGTAACAACAGAGGAACTAAGTCGAGCATCTACAATAGGTAAATGCTCGGTACCTATATCTCCTCTACTTAATAATTATTTTAACTAATTATTGAACTATAGTTTTGGTGCTTATTGATGAGGAAAATAAAAAGGGAAAAAGAAAAGGTTAAATGACGGGAAAAGAAAAATGGAGAACTAGATTTAATTTATGGGTTCTCCCGAAGGAAATGAACAGTGACAATGAACTTTAGGAATGACTATCCCAAATATGAGAGGCTAATGATGTTAGCCAAGTTGGCTAACATCTATATGATTGATACATGAGAGGATAAATATAGAACTTGATTAACTATTTAGGTTTATAATAGTTAATAATATTTGCTGGTGACAACAGTAAGATTTATAGGAATTGATTAGCTTTCTAAGGTGAAAGCTAATGATGTCAAGAATCTTTGACATTGGCATACCTGAGGACCTTCTAAGATAACATGGAACATTGATTAACTATTTTGGCCCGAAAATAGTTAATGACACCAACGATTGTGTTAGTGTTGACATTTTCATGAACTTGATGAGTTGACCTCAGGATGGGCAATTAAAAACACTAATAGGGGTCATTAATGACGACAGTAGTCTTCCAAATATAAAGAGAACTAGTTGTGTTATATAGAATTTCATATGACTTAAGTAGGTAGATGTGTTATATAATTTTTCTTCCATTAAATTATTTTTATTTTTTTAATTATATGAAAAATTTATGTTTTACAAGTCCCTTCCATTCACGTCCCTTCCATTCACGTTAGGAGTAAAATTTAGGTTCCTTGATCTCTTTTTGTATAAGTTATGAACTTAAGGAATATGTAATTTTGTTATGCATTAAACATGTAACCTGAATATATTAGTATACTACTTGTATTATTTTGTGTTTGGAATATTAAATGTATCAATATTAAATGTTTGTTATATATATATTCTCGAATAAATTAAATGGTTGAATTTTACCAATTATAGATGTGTTTATGGGTGGGATGTGATTATAAATGCGTGCAGTGTAAATTATTGATAACTTGAAACCTCCCGATATAGGAGAGATTCTGCTGAAATTTTGTTAGAAGTTTTACTGAACTCAATGTGTGTGTGTATTATGCTCCATGTACCCTTTATATGAGAGTTAAATGAATAAACTAATCTAACTATTGGGGTTCTTAAAATAACCTTAAGCATGGCTCTATCCTTGGCCATCATGATATTTGTGTTAAGCTCATCGCTTGTTTTAGCACTAGTATGCCAGCTAAAAAGAGCATGACTAAGCTCTTTACCATCATCTAATGAGAAGATGAAAGCTCTAGAACATATCTCTATATATTAAACGAGGAAATGTTAAAAATGAAAGATTTACTTAAACCTATTTTTGCTAAAGCTCTAATTAGTTGAGCCCACAACTACTCTTTAAAGGAATGCTTGTATACTCTTCTTGTTAAGAATCTTCTTAACTTAAAACAAACAATGAAAAACATATTTGAGTACAAGAAACAAGTGTGACTAGACAAGAACTCCATTGTTTTCATAATGTCATCACTCTTTTACTAGGGCATCAAAGAGGAACACTAAAGGATCCATTTATGATTGCATGACATTCCTTAAACTTTTAACCACACCTCGTACCACCATACGTGCTAAGGTGTTTGTTGCTATCTAGAGAAAGAATTTCATGGGATACCCACTTTTAACGAAGAGTGACCTGGACACAAGGAACTCTAATAATTTTCTATACAGACACAATATTTTTTCTATAAAAGACATACATCACTTTTCTAAATAATGATTATTTAACTGTTAATATCTTTACAAATAACACACATGACACAATAACCCTTTACTTTCTAGGAAAATGCTACTATTAGTGTCTTTATCAATAGCAAGCATAACCCAACACTTATGACTTAATTCTCTATGAAAATATGTTTCTTCTCCATAAAGTAAGTTCAAGGACTAAGTTTATAAATACTCCAATCATAAATAAAAATAAAACAAGATAAGTCTTAAAACTCTGTACATAACTATTAAAGGCAAGATCATACAATCTCATTAATAGCCCACCAATTCTAGGAATCAGCATTAATCATCTATTAATTCCATGAATCACTAACAACTACCAAGTAATTTCTAGAATCACAAACAACCACTCAAAAATTCTTACAACATACAATTTTGCTTACTTTCTCTTGCTATTTTTCAGTTTAGTATACATTATTTTTCCCTCCCACGTCCTACTACTTAAGAAATGGAGAATTTCATGTGCCCGTATAAAACTTGTTTTGCAAGACACTCAAACAGCCGCTTTTATATTTTGTTTTAAAGCAGGACCTTAAAATTAGCTTGCATGCTTGGCACTTGGATATGTTTTGCTTAGTTGGGATGTCAAAATCGTATTTTGAAGGGCTAGATAATCACTTTGACTGAATTCACTATGGTGTGGTAATAAGACTAATAGTGAAGAAAGGAGGCCAGGGCAGCGAATGCCTTTTATGCTCTAGTGCAACTCAATTTCTGATCGTGACATGAAGGTAATTAGCCTAATCCTTCATTTCTTTAGACTTTATTTTCAACTGTTTTTATATTTCTGGATAGAAAATAATTTGACTAGCTGCGAACAGTATTTGTGGGCTGAAGTGATGGATTTCAAGATTCACACTTAATAGTCTTAAAAAACAAAAATGAAAGTAAAAGAAAGCAGTTCCGTCTTGACGTGAACAGTACTAAATGTAATCTATCTCGCCTCTAATTGTGTGATCGTGAATTGATTCACCGAACAAGATGTATTCTGTCTTGAGCAAGTATTTGCTTCAGCCAAATCCCTTTCATTAAAAAAACCTGGTTGTTTTGGCGGAGGCAATGCACCTTCCCCACAAAGCATTAGAACTACAGATGACATGTTTGGCCTATCATTTGGACTGCATTGCACACATAAAAGACCCACATGAATTGAACGAAGCACTTCAGATAAGTTGTATGATTCTGCTACTGATTCAGGAATTAGTTCAAAATGCCTGCCTTCTTGAAATAGTCTCCATGCCTGGGAATGAAAATCAAGTTATTTGTAGGAGATTTGGTGCATAGAGTTAACAAAATGTTTTGACAATCATTTTTTTTCGAACTTACATGGCCAAGAAGGTTGAGGTCGTGGTCTGGATGACAGAATCCTCTATTTCTGTTCCCACTCACTATCTCTAGCACCAATACACCAAAGCTAAAGACATCAGATTTTATTGAGTAGAGACCATCAATTGCATACTCTGGGGATATGTAGCCACTGCAGACAACTATCGAATGTTAAATCCAAGTTTAAGGAATGGGCATAGACTGCTAAACTAGGAGATACTTACTATGTTCCTACCACCCTACTTGTGATGGCTTCTGTTTCGTTTTCTCCAAAACTCCTCGCTAGGCCAAAGTCTGAAATCTTGGGGTTCATATCATTATCTAACAAGATATTGCTGGCTTTCAGATCTCTGTGAATTATTCTTAGTCTCGAATCTTGGTGGAGATAAAGGAGTCCACGAGCAATTCCATGGATAATGTGGTAGCGATTAGGCCAGTCTAGTTGTGTGCTCCGAGTTTTGCCTGCCCATTTTAATATTTTACCCAAGTCAATCGAATTCTGGCTCTCGTCAGATTCAAGAACAAATATATATGAAAGGAAGACTGAAATTAAATTTGCTAGGTCCGGAGAGCCTCAAACCAAAAATCAGGCTGTCCAAGCTTCTGTTAGGCATAAACTCGTAGATTAGCATCCTTTCATCTTCTTGAATGCAGCATCCTAGGAGCTTAACTAGATTGCGGTGTTGAAGTTTTGCAATATGCTTAACTTCGTTCTTGAACTCTTCGAGTCCTTGTCTCGAATTCCTTGAGAGCCTCTTCACTGCTATGTCTTGCCCGTCTTTCAAAATTCCCTGCAAATATTCATTCCTTACTTGAGAAACCTTTCTTTGGATGTAAGATTTGAAAATTTTTGCAAAATGCTCCGTGCTACTCGAATTTTCCTTTGTTGAAGTAAAAGGAGTTGGAGTACTTTCTTAGAAGTCAAAGTTTCATCCATGGAATATAATAAATAAATAAATAAA
>NW_011501047.1:10007-24682 GCF_000495115.2 Populus euphratica
TCCTTTACTAATTTGTTTTTTAATTTTATCATTTGACATTGGGTTATTGGAGCTTGAACTTTATTATTTGTTCAACTTTTATTTTTTTGAATTTATCTTGATTTTATATCCTAAATGGAAGGTTAATCAAATTAATCCGAGTTGACTTAAAGTTTTTTTTTTCTCGAATTATTTTTAAAAAATTAATTTTTTCGTTGTTGTTTACTCTTGAGCTTTGTGATTCTTTCACTTTTTATGTGGGGTCATCCAATGTTTCTTTTATTTAACTTTAATTTTTTATTCTAGATTCTTTTTAATTTTTTTTTATCTTTATCTCATATTGTGGATGGTAGGTTGGTTAAGTTAACTTAAGTTGACTCGGTTTTTCTTTTTAATGTTATTTTTTTTAAAATTTATTTTTTTTAAATTTTATTATTTAACGATAGGTTATTAGGCTTTGAGCTTTGTTATTTTTTTTTTACCTTTTTTTTTTAAGGTAATCTTGATCTTATATCATATGTCGCGTATTAGTCAAGTTAACCTGTATGGATTGGGGTTATCATTGCCTACACATCTTTTATTATTTAGGAAAAACTTAACCAAACCCGCAACATAGTAAAAAACATTTGCTTATTCACTATTAAAAAGAGATTTATAGCATAAGCAAGACAATGTTTGTTTTTGTGGTTGGAACACACTTTTAAAAAATTTAAATTTTTTTCTTGGCTTTTAATTGATTTTTTTATGTTTTTGAATCATTTTAATACACCTATATCAAAAATAATTTTTTTTAAAAAATAAATTTTAAAAAATAATAAGAAGTATTATTTTAATATATTTTTAAACCAAAATTATTTTAAAAAATAATATTTTATAATAACAAACATTGTATAATTACCATCACCAAACACTTTCACTTTTTCCATTTCTCAATAATTACTTGCCATTTCTTGCTCGCATCCCGTGCTTTTAGCTATCCTTCAAACTTTTCCACTTCTTTCTTTGTCAACATCCAATTCCTTCCCCTTAGAAAACAAGCTATGGATGCACTTTTATTAATTTATGAATTATAAGATATAAAGTGTAATTTTTAAAAATATAAAAAGTGAAATAAAAACATGATTAAACTATAAGAGATTTTTATAATTATTTCTAAGAATTAACTTGGAATGATATGGATGCACTTAAAAACTGCTATGCTCATTTGGAAAAAAGAAAAGAAAAGTAAAGTAAATTATACTCAAAATGATAGTTAATTCTGGCCTATAATAAAACAAATAGGGACTCCAAGTAAATTTATGTGTTAGTGTCACGACCCGAATTCCGGATCCATGACCGGCACATAGGCAAGGTTCCCCTCCAAGGTTCCGTACCTATGCGAACCCAAACTTACATACAAATTTATCCTAACTCAATCAGAGTTCAACGCAGTATTAATAACAAAATCAACTTCATGATATAATTTGTGGAAATTACAGTTTAGTCCCCAAACTTTGGAAAATTTACAGATTGGTCCCTGGGGCATATTCCGAGATTCTGAACAGAATAAAAGATAAATTATGGGCAGAATTCCTGTATAGTTATGAAATTTTAACACTTTCAATTTGGTCCTTCAATTTGACAAAAATTACCGTTTAACCCTAAAAATTTGATAAAATTCCAGAATGGTCCCTGGAGTATAATGAGATGATCTGGACAGAAATGAGGATTGGTTATGGTCAGAATTTCAGTATATTCATGGATTTATGATAAGTTTAGTTTGGTCCTCCAAATGGATTAAGTTACAATTTGACCCTTAAAAATATAATAAATTATAGATTAGTCCCTAGCTGTAATATTAGATTTTGCAGATGGGTTAGTTAGTGAAGTATTACCAATTTTATTATTTATTTTATTATGGATTGGATTTTGAGAAAACTATTAATTTTTGGGTTTTTGGAATATAACTAATTAGTTCAAAAATATATAGGGTTATGGAATATATCCTTAAATAAGTGTATTAAATAGGTTATATATTCTTTTGAGTCATTCTTGAATATGTCTTCTTTGTATTCAGATAATCCTGATATTCTACCGGCAGGACGTCAGTAGGATTTTCTTCGGTGTTTGCTTTTGATTTCTGTTTGCTTTCGAGTCAGGTGAGTGGATAATTTTCCATATGCATGAGAAATATTATAAATATTTGATTTGTTAATATGAATTGAATCATGCTTCTTGGTAATATATTTGGTGACTAATATCCTTGTTATGATAAGCATGATCATTCGTTGAATCCGAATTCTTGATATGAACCAGTATGTATTTTGGATTGACTTATGAATTGATAGCTCCTCATTTGATTGATGTCATGAGTTGAGCCTTGAGATATGAATATGTCTGTTTGATTATGATTATGACCCTATGGTATGTCAGTCAGAATACCCATGCTAACAGGGTAATGTTAGTCTTTGTGCACATCGTATCTGAACCCTAGTTGGTCGGGGGAGTCACCAACCTGTGTGGACTGATCATCCCACAGTACGGAGCCTCATGCTCATTGCATTTTGATTTTCTGACGATTTTACCATATGATATTCTTGTTATGGCCTATTTGAGAAACCTTTTTATAAGAACCTAAATTCATACTTGTATATATATTTCTCATTATTGTATTATTTCGTGTGTGTATATTGAACATTATCTACTCACTGAGTTGTTAAACTCACACTCTCATTATTTATCATTTTCAGGCTTATAGCTTGATAGCAGGTCACTTTTGTTGGACCTTCAGAACCTGCTCTTTTGGTTGTAATCCGTGCATTTTCCTTTATGTCTAATTAGTGCTCCAAAACTATAAAATTATATTAACTCTTGTATTAAGACAATTCAATTATATTATGAAGTTGATTTTGTTATTAATGCTGCGTTGAACTCTGATTGAGTTAGGATAAGTTTGTGTGTAAGTTTGGGTTCGCATAGGTATGGAACCTTGGAAGGGAACCTTGCCTATGTGCCAGTCATGGATCCGGGATTCGGGTCGTGACAAAACTGGTCCGAACCCCTTTCTCCCAGATTTGTTGACTGAGAAATTATTCGTTGCAAGAGCCAAGGTTTCCAAATCAAACAAAGTTAAATCAAGATCTTCTTTCCCAGGATTGTTATTCAAACCTCTCTCAATACTACCTGTGATTTTTCCTGCAAGCAAAACTGCTATAATTTAAAAAGGAAACAGGGGACCTCTGTTTCTGTTATTACAAAATTTCTGAGACATCAAATTAAATGAGTTCTTTACAAAATTGTGGCTGACTGGCTGTACCTTACATTACCATATTCAAATTGGAAAATAAAATAATCTGCTTGTATGAAAATTGAGAGTTTTTTTTTCTACTCTTTTTTTTTGGGATAGAAGTGCTGAGAATTTCATGATCTTAAGAACTTACCCTTTTTCTGCTGCTTCCTTTTCCAAACAAATCATAACAAGACTAGGACAAGGAATAGAATCCCTGTTGACAACACAGTGCTTACTACGATCCTCTTCTTCACATTGGATCAAGCGTTAATCTTTGCTTCATTTCCATTATCTACATGACATAAATGAAATGAACACAAATAACCACAAGCAAAAATAATATTACCACATAAAAATTCTAATTTAAAATTTTATTACGAAATTTTTTTCTCATGTAATTTTTTTCTAAAAACCTTTGAATTTGAGTTTCAGCCTAAAAAGATCTTGGGCCCTGCTTTTTTATCTAACTTCTTTCAATAGAAGAGAAACACAAAAAATCAAATGTTTTAAGATTAAACAACTTTGGTTTGTAGCCATTCCATGTTTCAAATTGAGTCCTTTTTTACAATTGTTTTGTTGACAGTCTTTTTAGAAATACTATAGTGGTTATCACCTCAACCCAAAATTTCTTTGGCAACCCTTTATCATGAAATAAACATCTTGTCACCTCCATTACTGTTTTGTTATTCCACAACACCATTATTCTAAGGAGAATAAAGTGTAGTGAACAGGTGTTCAATGCCTGCAACTTCACATAACTTGTTAAATTTTCCTGAGTTGGATTCAGTTTCATTGTCAGACCTTATCACCAGTATTTTGCATCCACCTTGAGTTTTAACCCAAGCTTTAAACTTTTCAAAGATGTCAACAACTCAAATTTAATTTTTTTAAAAATAAATTCAGCATATTCTTATATAATCATTAATTAAAATAATATAAATCTTATTATCATTCAGTGATGATGTGTTTATAGGTCTAGTAGCGGAGGCGGGGAGGCTGGCAGGGGCCCCAGCCCCTGCAAGGAAAATTTTTCCAACCCTTTCCTTGGCTCTTATTTAATACATATTTTAATAAAATAAATCTTTTTAAAATGATTCTTTAATTTAGGCCTCCTCGATTTTTTTTTCTTGCTCCGCCCCTGCATAGGTCCCCTATCATATGTGTGCATTAATTTGCAGCTTTTATGTGACTCTGCAGGCCTTGCTTTGATGAAAAGGAAAGCTTAACAGTTTTCTATATTGACAAAACACGTGTAGGAAGCTCCTCCTCTAATTCAAGCAAGTTTTTCACCAATTTGTTCTTCTTCATGAAAAGTTTAGCAAAATGATAGGAATGTCCTCGCTCTCTTATGCCAAAGAATTGAATTGTTTTCTTCTTTGTGTAATGCGGTCTGCTTTTTAATTCTTCAAATATAAAGCAAAGCTTTTGTCTTTCATCTGGACATGTTTATGCCTCTTACATCTTTAATCATATAATTTTTGCCTTCAAATAGCACCTGATAACATTTTTCAAGCAATTGAGTGACACTTAACATGTTTTAAATAATTTCAGGAACATATAAAACATCATAAATTAATTTCAAACCCGTGTGGCCTTCATTTTCCACTGTTCCTTTGTTTGTTACTGCAATTCATGCTCTATTTCCAATCCTTACTATAGAAACAACAGTTTTATCAAGCTGGTCGCACGTGTGAAGCATTGCGGTAATCGTTCACCATCCAGAAAAAATCAAAATGAATGTATTGCTGGCAAAATATAAAGAGACAAGGAATTCTTATATCTCTTATCAGTGAAATATTTAAATGGGAGTCACCACCTAATATTCTGGTTATTAGGAACTTTAACTAATTTTAGAGATCGGGTACGGATACTGGTTGCGTAAAGGGAAGATATTAGCACCCCAAACACACTCTACCTAAGGTAGACTGTATTGTTTTGTCTATTAAAATTCAAAGTCCTTTTATGGTTTTTAATTGTTGGTTTGTCTAAGGTTCAAGACAAGTCTTTCTTAATAAGAAAGTTCTTATCTAAAAATACAGTTAAACCTAATCATTCTATTGTCCAAAAAAAAATGAATTAAATATTTGGAATACGCATTACGTGCCCCGGATACTAAGAGACAAACAAAATAAAAAAAAAATTATTGTTTTTGAAATTTTGGTCAATGTTCTCTTGACTTTAATAAATTGGTTATTAAAGTCAAAATGCATACTAAAATATTGTTTTCGATGTATGAAAAAATACAATATGATTTTTTTTTAGCTTTGAGACACTTAGTTGTATGCACAAAGATATTTTTTAATTTTTTTATATATTTGAATGTTTTGATGAAAACCAGGTATTCTAATACCGAATTTATATTTTTATGATATAAAAATACTTCCCGACATTAATCAAAATTACATAAAAAATATGTGGAAAAATTCTAAAAACAAGCATTTTAATAATTTTTTAAAAAATGGGCCTAGTCAGGCCCAAATACATGGGTTGGGCCGAACCTGGCCCAACTGGATGGGCTGGGTAAATAGTGGGCCTCTCTATTGTTCACATGCAATATGAATAGTAGAGAGAAAGGAGAAGATGTAGTAGATGAAGGTGGAGGAGGAGAGGAAAAAAGGTTGACTTGCGGTGGCTCACGGTGCTTCTAGCGACTGTGGCAGTGGCAACGGCGCTGCTAGTGATGGCTGGGGCACGGTGGTGCGTGGTGGCTCTATTGTTTTCTTCTCTCTCTCTCCTCTATTTTTTCATTGTTTTCGCTTCTTATTCTCTCTCTTTTTTTTTGGTTTTTTCCCCTCTATTATGCTCTTCTCCTTTCTCGTTCAGTTCTCTCGGGTTTAGTCTCCCTTCCTTTTTTTTTCTTCAGTCCCCTTCCCTTGTTTTTATAGGAAAAAACAGGGGAGAGAAACATGGTTGGGGCGGCCACTGTACTGTCACCCCTCCACCGTCCGTCCAACACATGGAAAGAGGGTTGTAATTAAGCCCTTGATTTGACCAAATTAACTTTCAAAAATTATAATTTGACTCCAAAACTTTAATTTCTTCTAATTAAAGCCTAAATTGACTCCAAAATCAATTTTTCTTGCAATCGAACTCTCCATAAATTCAATTAAACTTTCAATAAAATTTAATTAAGTCCATAAACATCTGATTTTCGACTTTTCTTACTTAAATTGAATTTTTTTATCAACAGGGCTGTCATCAATCAATAAAATACTGTCAAATTTTAATTTTTATATTTTTTAACCTCCTCAACCAATTTTTACCCATTTTTTGGGCACATTGACATTCTTCTTTCACTGTTTATATTTTTTTTTATAGTATTTTTTAATTTTTTTGTATTTTATTATTTTTCATGTGGGAGGCCCAAAAATAGATTATGATAAAGCTATTTAAAGAGCTTTTGATGAAAGGTCATGTGGTTTGTACAACCACTGTCTATAAAATAACTTTCAGCGGAAGTATTGGTGGTAAAATATGATATCACAAACAACTGTTTCTCTTCATTTTCATCCTCAATAGTTATAGCTTCATCTTGTTGTTTTTTAGTCTTACATATCTTTTTCATGTGGCATAACTGACCACACTCATGACATCTTGTATCTAGCCTTCACCAATATTTTTTCTATGGATGATTGGTTTTTCATAGTGGGGGAAAGGTGGAAAGACCTGAGTGTTATTTTTTTTGTTTACAAAACCTTTTAGCTTGTTATAGTTGCCATGCTTCTTCTATTTTTTCTTGTTTTTGCCTCCATTGTTGTTCTGTGTTTTGGCTAAAAAAAACCCCTCCACATATTCTTCTTGCCTCACAAGCCTTATTTGTTCTTATGCTTGCAATATATTTATTAATTCTGTCAAGGTAATACTTGATAAATCTTTTGAGTTTTAGAAGGAAGAGATTATAGCCTCAAATTTCTCATGAATTGCAACTAGGATTTTATGAACTATTCTAAAAATAGAAAAATCGGTACATTGTCTTGCTTTGTTGATAAGATAAATTTTTTTGTTAAGAGTTATTATTTCTAAATCTTTCATCTTTTACATCTGGAATTCTCAAATCAAATTTACCACTTTTATCCCTTTGACCCTTTCATCTCCATCATATTCGTTCTTTAAAAAATCACTAATTGCCTTGGCTATTTTTCAAAGTCATGATTCTGGTAAAAATGGAGGATGAGATAGCTGCAAACAAGCTTGCTCTTGCCTTTGATTTTCTTCGCTTCCTCTCCTAATGATTTTTTATTTGTGAAAGTGTTAGATTATTTGATAGATGTGTAATTTCATACTCTTATTCATACTTCTCATAAATCATCACCATCAAGATAGGTTTCCATTCTGATAGCTTACATTTGATAATTTGTTCCATCAAACATTAAAAGTAAAATTGTTGTGAATGAAATTTTTGAATTAATATTAGATAGGTTATAGGTTTGTAGAATTAGGTAAAAAGAGTTCAAGGGTTGTGTTTTTTGCTCTTTAAATCTCACAATCCCTTAAGAAAATTGCTATGATACCAATCTATTCTTATTTTTTTTAAATACAACTCGAGACTAATATTTGAATCTACTGAGAAGCTTAGTTTTATTGATCATTTTCTAGCAGTTTATACATCATCATGGGATCGGATTTGCACACAAAATCTGCTAGCAAATAAGTTTTTTAAGCAAATAAATAGAGATAAACATAGCATTGATTGTCTAATTTATTTCCAAAAGACTAGCAACAGATAAATATTAAAAGTAAAAGATTGTTAGAAGCTCTATAAGTCATGGTAGTCAACATTTCCCAAATCCAAAGCCTAAGCAACTGGATTTCTTGCAGATCTTGATGGGTTGGAAGACCAATAAGTGCTCTCATTGTCATTCAAAAGGACAAGAATTCCCTGCTTGGTAATCTTTAAAACACCTGTTGGCAACCCAAACTACAGTCACAATATATATTTTGTTATACCAGAAGCCCAAGTAACGATTTATGGACCTATTAGGGCTAAACAATCCCATCTTAAAGCTTCTATCAGCTGAGACTACAACCTCGCCATCTCTGATTGATTTAGCAGTATTTATGGTGTCAAATACAATGGATGTTGTTATGATCAGAAACAAAGTGGAGATAACAATAAGTATAAGGATGCTTTCTACAAATGCTCTCATTAAACTTTTAGCAATGAACTTTTATGTAACCTTTTGTTTTTTCCTCTCTTGCTTACAATGTGTTAATTGCTGTAAATTTTGTTATGGTAATGTTTTTCGATTTTGTTGACATCCTTCTTGCTAAGGAAAGGGAAGGGTATGGGAGGGGATACATGCCAAGCATAGACGGGACCAAAAATTCTAGCTTGGGGGGCAAAATATATAGATACAAGTAAAAAACAAAATCAAATTTTATTTCAATAAACTCAATAATTATAATAAAATGAAATTCTTAATTTTTTTTTATATGCAGTATTCTATTGCATTCCAATAAATACTAAAAGTTAATGATGTTCAATATAAATGAAAAAAAAAAAGGAAGGAAAGAAATAGACAATTTCTAAACTAGGACATCCTTCACGATATTTTATTGAGTAGAATTCATCCATAATCATGTTTATTATGAAGTTTATAACAATATTTTTTTTTCTACATAGACAACTAAATTGGTGACAAGAAAATCATCATTTATTCTACTATAAAACCTTATTTTCACCAACTTCCTTGAAAATAAAGCTCATTATATAGTTGCCATAGGTATAGAAATAGTTATGATCACTCAAATTAATCTATCAATTAAATGATAGATTTTTTTAATATTTTAGAAGCTCTCATTGTTGTACACAATTTAAAAATAATAATTAATTTCTAAAACTTTAGATGTTATAATACCTAAAGCTAATATTGTTGCAATTAAAACATCAAATAAAGTTTTTTCTTCTTACTAAAATTTCTAGCATAAAATTTTTCAGCCAAATTACATACATCATCAACATTGAATATGCTATAAGAATTCTAAGTACATAATATTGAGCTTAAAATAAGAAGCTTAACAAATTGATCACAAGATCTATTATTTAACTCTTGTAATTGAAATTAATTGCAGCTATAAATATATCAACTTTGTAATGATATTTTAAAGTTGTGGGAACTTTACTTTGTTGATGAGACCTGCCATTGAGTTCTTGTAATTTCAAATCATGAATATCAATATCATTTTGTGCACAAAATATTTTGACACTTTGAAGTAAAAGCTCATCCATCATAATTTTTGAATCGATAACTTTGTAGTTAAACCTAAATTAATGCCATTGACAAAATCTCGATTTTGTTATTACATGCTTGATATTAAACATTAGCAATTCCCATAATTAGTTTTAACAAAAGCAATATGAAAAAAAAATTCAAAATATGTTAATGCCAAATAAATTGCTCCTGCATCGCCTGGTAATTCTTATAATTTGCTTCATCAGATGCAACATGTTAATGCCAAATAAGCTACATTTGCATCACCTTATTGAGAATAATTTGCTTCATCTTTAAAGATAGTATTTATAATTTTAAAAGTTGCTCTAAATATCCTTAACAAGCTACAAATTAATTGAAAATTAGAACCACATCAAGCATCGCCAGGTCGTTATAAGGTACTAGCTTGGTTTGCTTCTTTTGCTATTTTTATTCTTGAGCAATCTTATTGCTAGTTTCAATTTATTAAGCAATTTGTCACTCATCATTTATTTTATATGAACTAACAACAATATTAATAATAAAATTCAAGCTTATTAAAAAATTAATAGACAAGTTTTACTTGTTGGAGGTAGCAACAAGAGCTAATTGTAACCTATGAGCTAGTTAATATATATAATATGTAAATGGACAATTTTTAAATCCCCAATCTTAGCACGATTCACCTTTTGCACATTGCTAGCAAAGATATTAAAAAAATTTCTAGAACAAGCCCATTAAGTTTATCATTATTACTTTCCATGAGCTTTAGGAGTTCAATAAAGTTACCTCAATTTTTTGAACCATGGCTTTCATAGTGGCCTTGGGCATATGCTTAGAGAACAATATCAATTATAGCTTTAAGATGTAGGCAATTATTCTTAACTTTTTGTAATATTTGTTTATCTACTAGGTTGTGAATATCTTGTGATTTATTCACTAAATCTTATAATTTTTCATTGCAATTCTATGCAGTGAATTATCCTTTCCAACATGACCCAACAAAGGACCAATGCATTGTTTTTTGGGATATTGGCATTTGATTTCTTAAAAAAAAAAAAAGGAGTCTAGAGTTATTTTGTTTCTACATCTCTACTTTTAGAGCTTAAGTAGAGACAAAGTAAATCTAAAATTATCATCACTATTAATTTAAGAATTAATCTTGTAGATTGATCAAAATCAAAATAAAACTAATACATTAAATACAAATAATTGTTTGTCTAATTGGAATCATTAAACATTCAAGTAATTAAACCTCTAAAAAATTCAATTTTATATAATTTACAAAAACCCACCAAAACCCTAAATGCAAAAAGAAAAAAGGGAAATAGAAGATTTAAAATACAAAAAAATTAAAATTATCTTAAATTCTTGTTTGATTGTTTATTTGTTAAGAAAATAGAGACAATAACTTTTCTCCCTTGGTGTAAGAGAATAAATCAAAGTAATTAAGGAAGTACAAGCCACAACCCCTTACATCCCTGTAATTGTTCTTGTGAGAGAGAAATAGAGTTATGTAGGCGTGATTATTTTTTATTTGATTCAGTTTTTATAAAAAGAAGTAATTAAACTAGTTTTTTTTTTAAAATCAAAACTGAACTAAAATATGTTCAAATCGATCAATTTTGTTTTGGTTAGGTTATTTTAGAACAAAAATCGATTCGAACCAACTGATTCTGATTTGGTTTAGTTTGGCTGAATTTTTTTAATTTGAGTTCGATTCAGTTCGGTTTTGGTTTTTTGATTTCAGGCTTATAAAACTAAAACCGAATTGAACCGGTTATTTTTTAAAAATTTTAATCGATTTTTTTATTTGGTTTTTTCTCTGGTTTTATAGGTTTAATTAATTTTTTAGTTTTTTTTGCACACCTCTAGAGTAACAGTAATGAGGGATAGGATTTGTTAAGAAAATTAGAGAATAGCTTCTTTTTTTTTTTTGCCCTTATATTTTATGCTAGAAAAGCCAAATATATTTATTTATACGAATATTTGAGAGCCGGAACATGATTATTTTCCTGTGTTTGGTCTCTTTTTTGAACTAGAAGAAGTTAATACGATGATTAATTGATTCCTTCTGTTTCAGCGTATTTCTCTGTCGGGTTACCTTGTAGTAGAATTTACTTTCTGTTATGTTCTTAGGCATGATTTTCATTGATATAAGGATAAATTAAGTGCTTGAATTTTCTTATTTCTCACAATTAGGTGCACCAACTTTCGTTTTTATAGTTAAATCAGCTTGCTCATTCCTTAATAAGAGCACTAATTAAACCGAAGAACACATATTTCATGATTTTTTTCCTGTACAATTACGATGCATGCAATGTGAGGGGAAAAGATTCCATGTGTAATGATCAACAAATAATCCCTGACTGCTGAAATTAATTTTCAATGCTTTCCTAATCCCAATAGCTTTGAAATTGTCTGTCTTCTTTCGAGCACGAGCAGTTATTAAATTTCGTAATTATGAAGCTGTTGTTAATTAATAACTAAAAGTATTTATAGTGAACTAATTATTACATTGACATGCATTCATTTTTTAAATATGCATGATTATAATTACTAAATATTTTTTTGAATATTTTTTTGATATTAATTCTTTACTCATATTTTCTAAATGTATAAATACCAAAATCAAATATTTTTAAGATATATATATATATATTAAAATCTATTTATAATACAAATTACATATTACACAAAAGATATTACATCTCACAAAATAAACAAATTTAAATACAAAACTAATACTTAACGCTCCACATCACCTCGTGAAAACCTATATACATAACATTAATAAAAAATAAGAAAGATAACACATCAAAAATGATAAAGTTATTAACTTGTATACAAAACATTAATAAAAATAAGGAAGATAACACATTAAAAATAATAAAGCTATTATGTTCACAATTCTTCAAAATATATCAAATTATCTTTCATCACTAACTTATTACATATTAGCATTAATAACTCATATATAATTTATTAATCCTATACTTATATGACTTCTACAACCAACATTCATTGCTTAATATTTAATTTGGTAATTCATAATGTTACCTCAAACCCAGTTAATCCTATTCGATAGCCAACAATCAAACAGGTAATTCCATATATATTACCCAACATCCGGCTATCCTTTTTAATAATCAATCTAATCAGTAATTCTATATGAATTACTTAACATCTAGTAATTCTATATGAATTACTCGGCATCCGGTTATTTTCTAATAATAGCCAATCTAATCAGTAATTTCATATGAATTACCCAACATCTAGCTATTTTCTAATAATAGCCAATCTAATAGGTAATTTCATATGAATTACCCGACATCTGGCTATTTTCTAATAATAGCCAATTTAACAGGTAATTCCATATGAATTACCCAACATCTCAATTATAATACAAACAAGTTTCTTATACTACTTTTTTCATATTAATATGTCATAAACAACTCATAACTAATAATGAAACTTTAAATTTTAAAAGAAAATGATGAATCACCTATCATCTATTTGTGATGGCCCAGCTTCTCCTGCCTAATGTCCTACTCCTGTAACAATTCCTAAATCAATCAAATTACACTAAATTATTAATTCATTAATATTTCTACTATGTGTCTAATTTTGAAGCATGTAATATATTTTATTTAATTGGGTGTTGCACCAAAATTTTCATTCACTTGTCACCTCATTTTCAACATATAGTTTTAATTAATTTTCTTCTTTTAACTTATGTAAAGAATTCTTCCACGAACTATTCCTACCATTTATTTAATTCTTCTTTTCACATTCTTATGATGTTTTTTCAATTATTCATATTTTGAATACTTCAAAAAAGATAAAGAACATCATTTCTCAAACATAAAACAATCTAAACTTCATTCCTTTATTTCCTCATCCTTAGTTACAAGTTCATTTCTTTAAACTTATTCAATTTCTTTTTTAATTACTACTTACATTCAATATTTATATAATATTCTACCTCAATTCCATCATATTTGTTACTTTTCTCAAAATCCCTAAATTCTCATAAGAACCCTAATCTTTAAAGAGTCAAGAATATAAGAAATTAAATTAAATTTAATTGTCATTGTTTGATAACTTACTAAAATAAACTCAAACACTTCATTCAAGTAAGAATCTTAATTTTTCATGCTTACCAATCTAAGTCCTCCTAACTTCTCTTTTACTCCTAGTGTGGCCAAATTCTCTCTCTCAATGCCTCCTTCTTTCACTCGATTCTTTCTTAAATTAGTGTTTTATAAGTTGAAGTTTCAAGTTTACAATGTCATTCTCTCAATTTTCTTATTTGTTTTCCTTACTTTTCTCTCTTTCTCTAACATTCTGTTCTGTTTTTTTATATATTTTATTTTTGCCTAGTCAGCAGCTTATAAAAAAAAAAAAAAGGAGAGCTGATTTGTTTTATTTTTAATGGCAAATAATCATTTAACCCTTAATGAGTCCTTTTGTTTTTATTTGATAGTCCTTTTTTTATAGCATTACCGAGCTCCGTTCATTCTAAAATTTTAACTAGATTTTATTCAATATATTTTAAGGTTCCTCATAAAATTTCAGCATAATATGATGGTTGGATTGAAAATTACGCTCAATAATATAAAACTAATCAAATTATGATTTTTTTGTTAAATTTCTGAATTTCTCTAAAAGTTCTAAAATTTTAACCCAAGTTAAGGTATTATATTAGAAAGCTTCACATAAATTTTTAGAATTTTTTAATAACCCGATTAAGAGTTACAATTTTTTTTTATTTTACATGAAATTAGTCAATTTATAATTTTTCTCCCATAAGTTTTACATATACAACTTCATCATATCAACTTATTTTCTAGTGGAGCGTGGAGAGTAATATTATAAATATCATACGATAAATGAAGTTGTAAATACCTCATGATAAGTTATTAATTATCATACCATCAATAGCAGTGTTTTAAAATTCGGCCCGGCCCGACGGGCTGACCCGGGACTGGAACCGAGCCGGGTTGATGAAAAACTAGGATGAGTTATGACTCGGCATGACTCGGCAGGTTGACCCGGAAACCTAGATGACCTGGAAAAACCCGATTGCAACCCGTTGACTTTTGGTTTTTTTTTTTTTACTAAAACAACGCCGTTTTGAATTTTTTTTAAATAGAAATTGACACGGCCGACCCGGCTGATCTGGTCAAAACCCGGAACCCGAGCTTTAGATCGGGCCGGCTATCGGGCCGGGGGTA
>NW_011501047.1:31823-54423 GCF_000495115.2 Populus euphratica
GGAATGTAGAGGAAAGAAACGATCAATCTGTATTTTTTGATGAACTTGCATTTCATTGTCATTCGAGTATAATAATGATTGTGATTTGTCCCTCGGATGACTACAGATCACAGTTCAGTGTAGAAAAATAACAGTGGGAAAGGAAAATAGTTAATTTCTGTAGATTGAACAACTTACTTCCTTTCTTCTGCTTCTTTTTCCATAAAATCAGGACCATGACTAGACCAAGTAGCAGCATTCCTGTAGTTACCACAGAGATTACTATGATCCTCATTTGTTTTGCTTTATTGGATTTGGAGTCAATCCTCACATCAACATCATGATCTGACACAGGCAGTTGAGCAGAAAAACTGGAAGTTATAAATCAACAATAGGAAAATTCAAATAATCAATATTTTTTAGTTGCTCAGTTTAATTTGCGAAATCCCACTAGCTGGACCTGTCTGCTTCAGTTATCAACCGAATTCATAGTAAGCAATGTCGATGAATATTTTAGTTATCAGGATGGACCTCTAAGGAAGCTGCATGATTCCAATCAATCTTATGCTGTTAGAAGTTCCAATTACATTTACTGCTTTTGGTAAAGTAAATCAATTCATCATGTTGCGAGATTATATGCTTAGCTATTCATATTTTTTGTATCCAATTCACATATGCACTATGAGGTTACTTGGTTTTGTGTGCTTACACAGTCTCTCTTCAATGTATAATACCTGTCAATTCCCTGCTTCAAAGGATGAAAAAGAAAGCAAGAAAATTTGCATCTCTTGCATACTTACAGGATCATTTTGTAGCTAATCTACTTTATATGTATTAGCTTTCAATGTTTTTAGAATCTCAGTATTAGAGTCTTTTTAGGTATGAGATAGCTTCGTACCTAGTTCTGATGCAGCCATCCTTATATAAATGTCTTGCCCATTTTCATTCAATTGTCTCATATCAATCAGCTCACTGAACCAGAGCAAGCAGCCACTTCCTCCTTCCCTGATGTCCAAATTTGCATAAGCTGTACATGAGCAGTTCTTCATACACATGCTCTTGCACTCCTCAAGATTCATGTTCTTGTTAAGCCAGGATTTTCTTATATCTGGCAACTTTACACCAGAGTACTTTTGAAACCCATCTCCTGAGCAATTTAATGCTGTCCTTCTAGCACAACCATCTGACCAATCCACCATGTCCCAATCTTTTGGAACTTTTGGTAGAAACCCTTTCAAGCAACCACATACAGGGGAGCTGGTAATATCACAGCTCCCATATGCACCGCACAATGCATATCGGCTACAATAATCATCAAATAGTGCCAGATAAAACGCCCAAACATCTGTTTGATCGGTCCAGGTAAAACGCTGGAGATTGCCATTTTCAGTTAGCACTAGCCTTGAAAGAATCGAGTTGTTAAGAAGCTGGTATCTGTAATATATTTCCTTGTCATTAAAAACAAACTCAAATTTGTATAGAGTGTTTGGCCGTAATTCAGGGACCCCACTGAAACGGAGACCATTCCAGGGTCCAGACCGATACCGCACAATTGAATTCTCTGTCAGAATTTGCTCAGGATGTCCACTAGGATCATTTCTAAAAGTAAAGTTACCTCTGGATGGATCATCAGGTGACTTCCATGATGACAAGTACCGATCAAAGCCTGTTATTAAATCCCTCCCCATCTTCATCCCTGGCAGGAGTGTATCACACGGATAATCAAAACTTTGCCACAAGGAGTTTTCCAGGTCATCATCGCCGTCTTCTTTGACAACAAGATTTCCTGAATCCAAAAGCTGTGCAACTGGATTTCTTGCAGACCCTGATGAGTTTGTAGACCAAATGATGCTCCCATTTTGATTGAGAAGTTCTAGAATCCCCTCGCCTGTAATCTTTAATACACCTGATGAATTGGTGAGGGGGGTTTCCCTGTTGGCAACCCAAACTACAGTCATGACAGATACTTTGTTGTACCATATTCCCAAGTATCGGTTTTTGGAGCTTCCTGGGCTGAAAAATCCCATTTTAAAGCTTCCATCAGCAGAGGCCATACTGTCTCCATCTTTGATAGATTGAGTTGTATTTATGATGTCTACTGCAGTGGAAATCGTTATGATCAGCAACAAAATGGTGATATAAAGAAGTTTAGAAATGCTGTCCACAGATGCTCTCATTATTTTCCGACAATGAACTTTGTTAAGGTAATGCTGGAGTAAACTTGTTTCTTTCTTTTAAATTGATTTTTGGTGAGCAGGTGATGAATTAGAATCGTGGGAATCCCTCATTTTGCATGATTTTCAATATTCTTCTCTTATTGTCTCTGAAATTGACCCTCCATCGTTTGAATGAGAATAGGAAAATAAGACTACTCGATGCTGACGATTTGAATCCCTTTGTACATCCATATTCTCTCTCATCAATGCTTTCTTGCATAGGCCAAACGTTTCCTCTGTGATGCGTGGTCGGTTTATTTTAACATCCATTTCTGTAAAATTTTCCACCGTATAAATGCTGCTGTCCCTACTCTGGAAATTTGGTTGCCGGGAAAAGCTGTAGCATTGATTAATCAATTATAGCCCAACAGGAAGTCCATTCTCATGTAACTAGTCAATCTACCAGTGCGTGCTGGTACAGGGTGTGATTACTAGTCAATCTACCAGTGCGTGCTGGTAAAGGGTGTGATTTATTATTATTATTAATGTTTTCATAGAACATGCTGTTTTATTATATGTGCTCTATGAATATGGAATAATTTTACTTAAATTTTAATTTAACCTGAGAATATTATGATTTTCAAGGGAAAACTAAAATATTAATTTATTTTATTTTAGTATTTCACCGTCTTACCTTGTTATGTATGGAATAATTTTATGGTGATTGGAAAGTAATTAGTGGTATCCTATTAATTATTTTTTAAGATATACTACAAAGAAATTGAGAGAGAAATTACAGGTGAAGATATTTTTATTATTTTTGGTACATTATAGTTTGTCTTTTTCTTTAAAATGAATCCTAAAATAATTAAATTTCCCAAGAATTATAGAATTTTTCGCTACATGTTTAGAAAATCTTAATTTAGTTTTATTTGTTTGGAATTATAGGCTAATATGATTCAAAAAAATAATGGTGTATTTTAAGAAAATAATATAAAATGCTTTGTTTAAAGGAATTTTTTGGTCAGTGATTGGAAAACAATTCTGAGAATTAATAAATAAATTTGATAGAAAAAAATGTGGGAAAATATGAAAAAGGTTTAGATTTTATTTGAGAAACCCAAACTCTATAGGCCGAAGCCATAGTATAGCCCTAAATCTAAAAGGTCTAAAACTAGAAAAGAAAACGAGATAGGCCGAGAGCTGGTTTCATTTACAACCGGTCCAAAAATGGGGTAAATTTACAGGTAGACAATTTGTCATTTCTCTTTTACTCGTAAGCCATCAGAAATTTTATGCTGCTCCATATATAAATACTGATATTTTAGTAGTTATTTAATAAAATCTATTTTATAAAAATAAGTAAATATAAGTAGTAGAGACAAATACTAGGTGGAGAAATTCTTATTATTTTTGTGTGGGTTATTAATTTTATTATCTCTTCCATTTATGCTTGTTTCTTTTTTTTTTTAATGGATATCGTTTGATAACGTTCGATTGTGTGCTCTCTGTAGATTGATTTAAATTATATTTTGTTTTTTGTATAAAGAAAATTGTAAGTATGTTTGACTAAAAATCATTCTTAATTTAAGTAAAAAAATAAAATAAAATTTTTAACTTTTGATTATAACTTATAATAGATTTCTTTGTAAAAAACAAAGTTGTTATATATCATTTTTACTAAACATATTTATAATTTAACCCCTTTTTGTCATAAATTATTTATAAAATATAATTTGTGGATCATGATCCAAATTAAATGTCATAATTAAAAATAATGTCAAACATACTTCTAATCTACTTCCAAGACAACATTCAAACAACTAAAATACATGGTCTCAACTTCCGACTTAAAGAAAAATCTTTAATTAAAAATAACCTTGGAGTTAAATCAAAGGTTGTTACAATGTTAACAAATTATTATTGAAAAGTTAAAAGTTAAAATTTCAACTTTCAATTAAATTAATATTTCAATTTGATTCTATAATAAATTTTATATATAAGTTGAAAAATAAAATTCTACCTAAAAACAATTTATAGCTTTCCTTCTGAGTTAATGATTAAAAAAAAACTTAAAAATTAATTTGTAAAAGATATTGTTACAACTTAAATCTAAGGTATGTTATTGGCAATGCATAATTAGTGTCACGAGCACCTTATTTATACCAAACTTCAAACATACATATCATAAATAGATACATATATTAAAAAAATTCATATAATATTTTATAATTTTTTAAATATTCCTCAAAATTAATAAAACAATTTATAATTCAAAATACTTGTTATATTAAATAAAATTCATTCTTTGAAACAATGATCTAAACTTAAATGAAAACAATGTAATAATAGATCATCTAAGACATTAAATCATAAAATAATAAAAAAAGTCTCATGAAAGCAAATAAGATATACAAACAAACAAAATAGCAGGAACTATTATTCAAAGGCCAACTTGTTAACAGAAGTTAAGAACCTGAAATAATATTAAAATTAAAAAGTGAGTTCAATTATCTCAAAATAAAAAAATAATATTTAATATATTTTTTAATTATTTATAAGTATAAGGACTAAGGCGCACACACATGCTATATATAAAAGCATATGGTTATTAAATACATGTAAGAAATCAGATAAAGTTATTGGCTTAGATAATAGATGAAACCATAAGGTTTCGATAACATACGAGGTTAGCAGCCCTAATCGCTATAGGAGGATTACTTGCCATAGATTAGTCTCTCTCATCAATCAAGTATATAGAATATTCTATGTATATAGACTAACTGCTCTATGTTTTTATAGAGTACTAACAAGTGTACCAATATCAAGATATAATATATATATTTAAATAATTATTAAAGCAAATGAATATCATATCAAATAAAATTTAATTATCAAGAAAGAGAAAAGAAATAAAATGTAAATAATCGATCATCGATAGCAATCCAATCATCATTTGTTTACGCATGCCACATCATGTAGAAGAGGGCACAATTATACATCTAATGAGATGGTGGATAGCTAGATTTTTTTCACCGGAAACGTCTCACACACTTATCTTTAATGGTGTGAGTATCACTCACTCACTAGAAAAAGAAAAAAAAAGTAAAACAAAAAAATCTTAATCTACAATGATTTATCTCATACCATTTAGTTTTTATTATAACTGTGAGAGATCTCAATCATGGCATAGAAATTTGATATATTTTTATTATTAGAAGAAATTAGGTGTAATTAAAAATTTAATTGAATTCTCATTTATGATTTTTATTTTATTGTATTTTTTAAAATTATCTTATAAAATATTCTATAAATATTAAATTAAATTGAATAGTTATGATTAGCTAGCTAGACGTACAATAGCTTGTGAATGATTTTTTATTCGGTATTTGGATTATTAATAACACAACAAATAAGTATAGTTTATAATTTTATTTTTATAAATTGAGAATGATTGAGAATTTAAATTGAATAAACATTGACAATTTTTATTTAATTTTGAAATAAATTTAATGAATAATTCTAGTTTAAAATTAATTATTTTGAATAAGTATGTTTAAATGAGTTAATATGTATTTCTATTTGATATTTAAGTTAAATGATAATAAAAACTAATAATTCATGGTTCTATTTATTAGTTATTGTATATAAGAAAAAGAGCATGGCAAATTAAAAACCTCACCGGTAACAGACACTACAAACTCATTTGATGTATTTTTAATGATGTAATTGCTGACATTTTGAAAAAGATCTTCCAACAACAACAATGTAAAAACTAACCTAAAATAATCTAATTATATTCAAATATTTACAATAATATCATAAAAATAAAAATCATAATAAAATACGCAAAACCTTTGCGGGAAAAAAAACCAATTTAAGGCAAAGATAAAAACAAGTTTTGTTCTGTGTTCACCACTCAGGTGCCCGAGGGGCACTCATAACCTCTGACTGCAGACTCTTTCCAGGTCTTGCACCACTCGTAAAGCGCTTTCACTTGCCTTTTGGACCATGTTCTTGGTCTTAACATTTTCTCCACCCAACCCGTTGAAAGTGTCTGATCACTATTTTTCTTCAGCAAAGTGTTCGACTAAAATCCTCAACGAGAAACGGTGTGACGGCGTGCAGAGATTTTGCAATGCAAATACTAAGTACCAAGGCATCCATTTTAGCCTCTCAAATGGGCACACACGCTCCTTACTGCGAACCCAGAAAGGAATTGAAGCTAACTCTACAGACTACAAATGTGCCACTATAAAGGTAAATACCTTCAAGCTCCAATTCTTGACATTTGTGTTTGCCTCTTGTTCTTGCCATTTCCAGTGGTGGCATGTGATTTTTCTCTTTAGATATATGCAAGTATAATTTTTTTTTTTTACTCCATTTGAGATCTCCTTCCTTGCTTTCGAGATGTTAACGTACATGCCTCGTAGGCTAGTAGGAGTATTATAATTTTTTTGCTCTTTCTTCAATTACTTTCCTGTGCACTTAATCCAAAAGTCCGACAATTTTGAGCTTCATTGCTGATGCATAAAGTTGTGCTTGAACAAAATACATTATTTTTTTGCTGAAAAAAAGAAGAAGAAGCTAGAAGCAACTAAAAGTTTCTACAAATACATGGCAAATACAAATCTACCGTGCCTCTAACAGGGAGAACGAGCATCCGTTTGCAGAACATGGTTTGTTCTGACTTAATGAATGGCTTGCTTCAATAAGATCCCTTTCAGTAAAAAAACCTGGATGTTTAGGCTGAGGCAATTCATCTTCATTACCCAGCATCAAAACCACCTGTGACATGTTCGGCCTATCTTTTGCATTTTCTTGCACGCATAATAGACCTATGTGAATCGACCGTAGAACTTCAGATAACTTGCAAGTTTCAAATATTAATCCCCCAACCAGCTCCACATGCCTGCCTTCTTTAAACAGTCTCCAAGCCTGTTTTTTGAAATTTAACCACGTCATTTGAAAGAATGAAATGTGGTTTCAGAAAACAAGAAAATGCAACAATTATGACACTGACATGCCCAAGAAGGTTGAGTTGGTGGTCTGGGTGGCAGAATCCTCTGTTCCTGTACCCACTTACTATCTCTAGCATCAATACACCAAAGCTGAAGACATCAGATTTTAGCGAGTAGAGTCCATACTTTGCGTACTCTGGGGATATATAGCCACTGTACGTACACAGAATGTTAGTGTTAGATTGCATTTGTGGGCAATAGAAATAAATTAGAGATGCTTGATAGACTTACTATGTACCAGCCACTTTGTTTGTGTTGGCTTCAGTTTCATTTCCTCCAAAACATCTAGCCAGGCCAAAGTCTGAAATTTTTGGATTCATCTCGTAATCTAATAAAACATTGCTGGCTTTCAAATCTCTATGAATTACTCTTAATCTTGAATCTTGATGAAGGTAAAGGAGTCCACAAGCAATCCCATTGATAATGTGGTAGCGCTGAGGCCAATCTAGAAGTAAACTTTTTGCTTCATCTGCCCAATTTTTTTAACCAAAGCCAATCCATTCTGGTTTTTATCAATTCATAAATGTATATACAAGAATAAGAAAAAACATGATGCATAATGAACACTCGCTTAATTTCTCTCCAAGAAAGTGGAGAAAATTCTTCCTCACCAAGCAATTTTCCTAAGGGGCTTGAATGAAACTCAACAAATGTTTGTTTTTGGTGCTTTTGGTTCGCACTTTCTCCTCAAAGTTGTGTTCTAATTGATCCATGATACTACATAGAGTTGGTTCTGGTGTTTGGATAATGAAAACAATCGAGTATAATAATTGAGCTATAGTTTTGCAGGTTGAGAAATCCTAACCGAAAATAAAGAAGTCCAAGCTTTTGTTAGGCAAAAACTCGTAGATCAACATCTTTTCCTCTCCTTCAATGCAACATCCTAGAAGCTTCACAAGATTCCGGTGCTGAAGCTTCACAATATTCTTGACTTCATTTTTGAATTCATCAAGTCCTTGTCTTGAATTCTTAGAGAGCCTCTTCACAGCCATTTCTCGTCCATCTTTCAAAGTCCCCTGAAAATGATCAGTGAATATCACAGGCAAATTAAGTCATACATTGTCTTGAAAATTTTGAGAATACCACTATGGGTCTGTTGGAACAGTTGCCAAATGGTTGTTGTTCTGCACTTGGAAAATGGTTTGTCCAGTGGTTGAATATTTCCAAAGAAATTAATACCAGAGAACTAGGCATTGTTGTTTTTCAGATTAGTACCTTATAAACAAGTCCAAAGCCCCCTTCTCCCAGTTTATTTTCGTCTGAAAAGTTTCTGGTTGCAAAAGCCATGGTATCAAAATCAAACAACGGTAATTCCAGAGCTTCTTTCTTGTGCTTGTAATTTGAACTTCTTCCCAAACCACCTGATATGTTTCCTGCAAGCAGAGCAGAATTGGTAGAAATAGAACAGAAACAAGGGATCACTAATTCCTGTTAAACTCAAATGTACTTGAGACGTAAAAGATAATGAGCTCTTAATATTTTGTGGATGTACATTAGCTTGCTAAACTCAAATTGGAAAACGAACTAAAATGTGTTTTTCGAAATTGGGGGATAGAAGAGCCGAGACTTTCATATGGTGTAAATAACTTACTGTTTTTCTGCTGCTTCCTTTTCCAAACATAAAAGACCACCGCTATGATAAGTACCAGAACTCCTGTAGACAATGCAGTGCTTACCATGATCCTTCTCTTCACATTGGATTTAGCATTATCCTTTGCAGCATCACCAGCATCTACAGAATCGCAGAGAGATGAGGAATCAAAAGACTAATTAATTGCCAAAAAAGGCATAGTCTTTGTTAATTAGGTAGCATGGCTGGAAAATTTACATTAGCTCTGGGCAGGCAATCCTCCATCATATTACCAAGTGATATGTCTAGGCGTTGATTTTATTATATTTCAAGATCTTCTATGCCAAATTAGATAATGAGCTATGAATGCTAAATTATCATGCTATTTACACGGTAACACTAGTATACTTGTTTACAGAACACTCCCAGCGGGACATATTCTTCTCAAGCAGTTGATTTCCCATCTTAGTTTTTGCTTAGCTTAATATTTAAACATGATTTTGGAAGATAATCTTAATATATAACATACTACAAGTTCCTATAATCGATCAGTAATAGATACTGCCTTTTCTACTCTGCGGACAAATTCATACCTAGTTCTGATGCAGCCATCCGTATATAAATGTCTTGCTCATTTTCAATGAAAATTCTACTATCGATCAGGTCACCAAACCAGAGCAAGCACCCACTTCCTCCATCCCTGATGTCCAAATTTGAATATGCAGTGCAACTGCAATTCTTCAAGCATGTGCTCTTGCACTCCTCAAGATTCATACTCTTGTTGAACCATGATGTTTTTGTCTCAGGCAACTTGGCACCAGACAGCTTGCGAAACTCATCTCCAGAGCAATTTAGAGGAATCTTTCTAACACAGCCACTTGACCAATCCATTGCATCCCAGTCTTTTTGAATTTTTGGAACAAATCCATTCAAGCAATCACACACTGGAGAGTTGCTTATACTACAGATGCCATTCGCACCGCATAGTGAATAGCGTTCACAATTATCTGTATTTGCTGTGCCATAAAGCAACCAACTTTGTGTTTTATCAACCCAAACAAAGTTTGTGATATCACCATTCTGACTTGCCACGACCCTCCAAAGTTTAGAGCGATTAAGAAGATGATATCTGTAAAATATCTCCTTGTCGTTAAAAACAAATCCAAATGTGTACACGGGATTTGGTCTTAAATGAGGCGTCCCGCTGAACCGCATACCATTCCATGGACCAGATCGATACTTCACCCTTGAATCCTCCATCACAAGAATCTCAGGATATCCATAAGGAACAAGTATATATGTAATATTACCTCTGGAAGGATCATCAGGTGACTTCCATGATGTCATGTACCAGTCCATGCCTGTTATTCTATTCCGTCCTTGCTTCATGTCTGGCATGAACGTATCACCTGGATGTTCAAAACTCTGCCACAAGGAATTTTCCAAGTTATCATCACCCTCCTCTTTCACAACAAGATTTCCTGAATCCAAAAGCTGTGCAACTGGATTCCTCGCAGGTGTCGATATGTTAGAAGACCATATCAAGCTCCCACTCCGATTGAGAAGAACAAGGATTCCTTGGTTGGTAAGCCTTAAAATTACTCCTGATGAGTCATTAAGTGGAGTTTCTCTGTTGGCAACCCAAACTGCAGTCTGCACGGATATTTTGCTGTACCATATCCCCAAGTACCGGTTTTTCGATTTACCTGGGCTGAAAAATCCTAATTCATAGGTTCCGCCAGCTGAAACAATGGTATCACCTTCTCTAACAAACTGAGTTGTATTTATGGTATCAGTTGCAGTGGAACTTACTATAATTAACAACAAAGAGGAGCAGAATAGAAGCATGGGAAAGTATTTCATTGCTACTCCTTTTCTTTTCTTTTTTTAAATCATCAAGCTTGGATGTGAAAAAATACTTGCAAAAAACAGCATATTAATTTAAAACCAAGTACAGTTTGTCTGCCCGAAACAGTTCCATTTGTTAGTGGTAGGTTTTAATTATTTCTACATGACAATGACAAGCAGAATTGATAGTGAAGTGAATGCTAGTGGGAAGAGGTGGTAATCTAAAGTCAACAGTTTAATTGATGTTTATAATTTTAAGGAACTCTTTAATTGGTTGCTTGACTGTACAGGGTCATTAGCATTGAGTCAAAATCCACTGACTCCATATAAATCAGTGTAAACTTCTGTTGACCCGGTGACCCATGTCTTCTTTTTAGTCAATCCGGAGTCGAGTCAATTATGCTTCTACATAATGGATCTGTTTTAAGTAATTGCTTTAGCCTCATCTTGTTTGATCAAAGATTTTAGGAACCTTATCAACTCTTGATTTCCGGGGGTAGCGTTTGGGGTTGGGTGGTTTGACGTATTTTCCTCCTTTTCACTCATTTGATAACTGTTTCCTCTCTGATTTTCTCTTGTCATTTCAAGGTTAGTGTCTTTTTTTTATTTATGTCCTCTTCCATAGTGTTTCTTTGGTTGTTTCTGGGTTCCTTCATCTATTATTTTTATTGCATTACAATGGGAGAAGGGTGATTGGTTCTGGGTGATTTGAAGCCTGCCTAGCTTGACGAAATATAAACTTTCTTGCCTCTAATTATTTTCTTCTGAAAAGTTCCTGGTTGCAAAAGCCATGGTATCAAAATCAAACAACGGTAATTCCATATTGTTAAATCTCCTGGAAATCCTCTTGCTTCCCTCTATGTCTTAGGAGCATGCATAGGTTGAATGGTCTTTACTTGATCAGGATGGGACAAGTAATACTGGTTTATATTTTAAACATTGTTGGAGCTTCTTATATCATTTAGTTTTGAAACTTCTTGTCATTAGCCAACTTTCATGTGAAAGTATTGGCGGAGACTTCTTCCAGAGCATGACTGGTCAGTTATGACAGCACTTCATCCTCCTTTCTAGGCTATGTTCTTTTGGCATCCCTTATAACCCTATATTCCTCCAAGATGTTTATGTTCACTGATGAGTAGTAGACTTTAGGTGAGGGGTTTATGTTTTATAACATCCAGTGCACATGAAAATTATAAGCAAATGCATGATTATGATGCACATGCCAATGTATATTGAATACGAATTTAGCCTTTCCAATAACGATTGATGGCCACCACTTTGTTTATGTAATGGGTGTAGATTCTTTTGTCATATATTTTGTTAAGAGTAATTTTGTCAAGCCATTACATTAAATCACGCTTATCAAGAGACAAATTTTACATAAAAGATAAATCAAAGCCTTTTTTTTCATTAATAATATTGACAAGCTTATTACATTATTTTTGAAAAAGAGAACACAAGGAAGGAAAAGAAAAGGTACATCTGTCTTTTTCTTCAACAACATCTCTAACCAAAGATAGGAAAGCGAAACCATGATTCTCAATTTTTCCTAAAAAAGCATCATTCATAGCTAAGCTTTTTTAGTAGCGGAGGATGTCTCGTCTCATCTTTCAGGCATTGACCCTAACACTTTAGGTATGTTTGACAACTTCATTCATTTTGGTCATCTTTTCTATGAACAACATATTGCTTTGATTTAAAGTATTGTTGTTAATGTCGATATGATCTTTATATTTTTCTAATGCTATTAACTTCTCATTTAAGTGCTTTATTTTTTCTTATTCTTTATGGAGCCTTACCCTCGTCACTTTTACTTCATTTTTTTTAATCACTAGATATGTTTCAATAGCTCCGACTCTCTTGCCTTTTCTTTCAACCCTTGTTATCTTTTGTGCTTTAGATAGTTGACTTTTCATCATCATATATTTCTTGTTTAGCTCTTTATATTTCTTAATTTTGTATATTAGCTCTTCTTGAACCTGTGCAAATTTATCTTGATAATATTCAATGCCTCCTTGACAGTCATTATAGTCAAACTCTAATGCTTGAAGTTTGAAGTTGTTTTACATCCAAATCAGATCCGATTCTCCTTTCTCTTTCTCAAATTCTTCCATTACAGCCTTTTCTTTGCTCAATTGTAGCTCTAGTTCTGTTATTCTTGCATCTCTGGATTGAACTTGCTTATCTAAAAATGCTTTCTTTTTGTCTCCTTCCAGTACCATTATTTCTAAAGTTGTCTTGTCTTGCTCTTACTCAACTTTATTTAAAGCTTTTATATTTGCTCTCTCAGCTCCTCTTGACCCTTTTTTTTCCTTTGAATTAACTCTTCTACAACTTGTAAAGGTCCAACTTCAGAATGTGGCATCCTACGAACAATGATCATGGTCAAATATATCCATCTCGTATACTCCTCGCTTGTGTCAAGGTCTCTAAACCTTAAATTCTTTTTTTATTATATTAGAACCAAGTGCTTCCAATCTTGTTTGATAATTTCTAAGACTTCATATGCAGACTTATCTTTGAATAACTTTAAAAATTAGACAAGTCCAACAATTATCGAGACGTATTATATTTCCCCCAATTGTCTTACCATAAGGGTCGGAGCACAATTTATATAACTTGTAATCCCAACTAAAAGTACCTAACATTTTTACCCACAACTCATTAGGACATCTATTGTTATGACTCATTGGGCTTTTCAGTTAAAGTTGCTATTAGGCAACTCTTGTAGCTTCTTTATCCAATCATGATGATATGAATCTCGTGATCACATAGTTACGCAATCCACAATTAAAATTGAGATTCAATCCATGAAAGCCAAAAGAGATCTAATAGGAGTATGACGCAATGAAAACATATCCTAAAGCACTGACATTATTGGAATGAAATCAAATGATGCAACGAAGTTAGTTAATTTTTGATAAATCAAATTCAGTTCATTCAAGAACCAAATAATACAAGAATTTCTCATACACTTTAAAACTAAAAGTTTAAAAGCATTATTCATCAAATGTTTTTTTTTTAATTTAGGCTTTACGTATGTTTAAATAGTTTTGAGAAATTAATTCTAATATATTTTATCATTGTGGGCTAGAGTGACTCGTTTACAAAAATTAACTCAAAACTTTTACTAGTAAGCCCTAACCCTGATCTAAACAAGTTTTAGATCTTAGTTAAAAATCAAAGTATTAATTAAGTTCAAACAGAAATAATAATAAAAACAACAAGTCTAGATAGTAACTTGTTGATGTTGCATGTACTAGAAGAAAAACAAGATAAAATATCTTAATTCCCTAACTTAAATAACTCTTGGCTGAGACCTATTATCCTAAATACTCTAGGATTGCTTAGCCAACTTTTAAAGTCTTTTTGATGATAGGAAATTTAACCTAAATGAAAATATAATTGTTGAAGTCTTATATCCTTGTTGGACTAGGATTTCCCTTCAAAACATGGAAAACATTCCTATAAATTAAATCCACTTGTAGCCGCCCATCATTTTCCTTTATTGACTAGGAGAATAAAATATTTAGCATTAAATAATCTATACAAGTCTAGGATTTAGATATGACAACCCTCTTTGGTTTCCTTATATGACTAGGAAACTTTCTTCTTTATTGTTAAATATTCTCCTAAATAATATAAACAATAATGAATGAATTTCTCTTTTAATTTTAGAAGAGTATTTTTTTAATCCTTGTAAGAAAAGGGTTTTAACATCTTAATTAGCTCAAGTCAACTTTAGAACCCATATGGCCCAAACTCATACTCATTAATATAACCCAAACTAGATCTGATACAAGCTCCTAAAAAACCTACTTTGTTGCCCAAATTAGACCTATACATGGGTTAACCTGATTTGGCTAATTGAAATATAAAAAAGATTGAACTGAACCCATCATTATGCATAAACCAAAGCTGGCTAAAACTATCCCACGCTGAAAACCCATCATGACCGAATGGAATACAAGCTAAATTGCAAGGAATAATAAAATCATGGCCGAATGACCTCCCTTTCAAACTGAAGCACATAATCAAAGGTCCTTCATGATAAATCTATGGTTGAATCATATCACTTGATTATCCAAGCTTCCTTTTTCTTTTTTTTTCACCAACTTTAAAAGGCTTTTATTAAACCACAAAAAATTATTGAAGATTGGTTTCTTTGTTTCAATATGACTCACCATCCATATATATAATAACTATATGCAACATCTCATTACCTCATTTCCACTTCTTCTACAATAGTTAAGGGTTAGGATGCTTTCAGCCAACATAACAACAACATGGTTAATCTAGGTATTTTCATGAACTACAAATACAATATTAGCTTTTAAACTTATCATATATGTTAAGCTTGAAAACAACACAGGGTCAAATATGTCTGAAGCAATCAATCTATCTCTTTCTATGGATCAATTTTTGATTTTTTCCTCTATAACTTAGCTTCTAACAGTTTCAGTTTCCACTCTATACCACTAGCATTCTTTATAAGAACTTAGTTAGATTATGAACTTTGAGCAATTTTGATAATTGAGGAATCATCCTGTTATCTTTTAAAGGGAAATATATAGATGGTTGGGAAACTCCATCAACATTCTATATTCTTCTTAAAGGGAACTTGGTTTGAAAAATGTCTAAAAAAAAATAGGTCATCTGCAACTTATACACTACAAATGAACCAAACATAGAAATCCGAAAAGATTTAGTGATTTTCATTTCTTCTCTTTTCTTTTGGTATTTTGGATGTTTATGACTCTTGTATTATGGGACATAGGTTTAAATTAAATATCTTCAATTACCATTAAGGCTTTTTTCAGGATAAACTTGGAATCTTTGGCTGTTACATCATTCTAAATAATATTTCAGATAAAACTACGTGCAATTTTTATTTTTATATTAGAAACGATGAAGTTGTATTACTTCTAATAATATTTTGGATATTAACCTATTAAAGTTTCTTTATCCTTATATTAAAAGTGAATAAATTATTATCCTTAATAATATTTTACATATTAACCCTTTTATAGATTCTTTTATCCCAATATCAAAAGTAAAGAATATATTTTCTAATAAAAAATAATTTTTTAATATTTTTCAATTGTAGATCAAAATCCTTTAGAATTTTACAAACTTGTTGTAACATCCATGCCAACACTTACAAAAAAAATAAATCCAAAGTATTTTAGATTTTTAAAGGAAAAAAAATGCTCAAGTAATTTTTATGATTCTTGACCATATGAAAAAAAAATTTATTTATTTTGAATTTTTTTAATATTTCTTATTGTTTTTTTAAGGCTTTGTATGGCAAAAACTTAATTTCTTTAAAGGTAAAACTATCAATATAGGCTTAAGGACATGTTTGTCAAACAAACTCTTAAATAAAAAATTTCTTTATAAGAAAGATTTAGAACCAAACAAGGCCTAACTCATCTTACTCTAATTTGACCCAATTGGGTTGACTTGAAATCTTTTATTCAACCATAAACCAAACAAAAAACTATTAGTTTGACTTGAAAAACAAACTAAAGCCAAAATCAAAACCAAAACAAGTCAAACTTGCAAAAACATGAAAAGTTTAGTAAAAAATAGATTAAAACCTAGAAATATTCAAGAACACAGCATGCCTAATAAATGTGAATCAAAATTCAGACTAGATATAAATAAAACAAAGACATAAAGATGTTGGAAATCAATCATTGAACCATAATTAAGCATCAAACATGAATGATTATTAACCAATAATCATGATTTGGTCAAAATATATTTTAGTGTAAAAACAAAATCCTATAATTAAAACTCAGAAAAAAAAATTATTGATGTAATTCAACCCTTAATTACTGATTAATCAAATTGTTGGTGTAAATAATTGGATCAAAACTGGTTCAAATCATGAAGTCAAAACAATGATTTTTCTAAAAACATGAAGAATAAAAACCTAGAAAACTTAGCTACTTCGTATCCCTAAAAATGCATTCCAAGCACTAGAATCAAGCCTTTTTGGTTCAAACAAACCATATTATTATTGTTACATATAATTGAAATAAAGTGAACAATAAATCACAATTATGCCTAATATCTCAATTTCTAAAACCGCCAAATTAAAACAGAAAACATGTTCAATAATTTTGTGTTAAAATCTTATTTGATATGACATTTGTTTACTTTGATAATTATATAAGTATCTATCATGTCTTAATATCGATATACTTATTAATAATTTCATGTTAATATAGAGTAGTTAGTTTATATGAATATAGTATTTTGTATATCTAGCTAGTAAAAAAGACACTAGTTTGTGGTAATTGATCATCTTACAGTGATTCGAGCTGCAAACCTCGTTTGTTATCAAAACCTTAGGGTTTCATCAGTTATTTGAGTTATTGGCTTTGTCTGATCTCTTACGTGTATTTCATTACCATATTCTATTATGCTTAATGTTTTTATTTGTGTGTATTTCAGTCCTTATACTTATAAATAGTTAAAATATATATTAAATATTATTCTTTCATTGAGTTGATTGAACTCGCTCTCTATTTTAATATTATTTTAGGTTCTTAGCTTTCATTAGCAAGTTAACCTTTAATTGAGAATTCTTGCTACTTTGTTTGTTGGTATGTCTTGCTAGCTTTCGCAAAGCTTTTCTTATTCTTTGTGATTTGATGTCTTAAATATTCTACTATTATATTGTTTTCATTCCAGTTTAGATTTTTATTTCAAATATTGGATTTTATTTAATGTAATAAGTATTTTGAATTATAAATTATTTTTTTAAGGAATATTTGAAAGATTATAAAATGCTACTTGAATTTTATATGTATATTTATTTTATGATATGTATGTTTTAATGCTTAGTATAAGTGGGATGTTCCTAGGGCACAAACCCGAAATTTAGGTCGTGACACCTTGGTTTTGAACTTCTTTAATTGAGTCCTTAATTGCCCATTAAACTTTAATATTTATACAATTAAAATCTTGTTTTGACCAAATTAACTTTTTAAAATTACAATTTAACCCCTGGATTTAAGACTTTAATTTCTTCTGATTAAAACCTAAATTAAACTCAAAAACTAAATTTTCTTGCGATTAAGCTTTTAATAAATTCAATTAAATCCTGAAAAAGTCCAATAAAGTTATTAAACATTCAATTTTAAAGTTCTCTTCTCAAATTAAATTTTCTCTTATTAGCAAGGCCATCGCCAGTTAAAATTGAATTATAAATTTGCTAGATTTGTTTGAAATTATCCTTGATCATCCTCGTAATGCAGCTTGGTCCAAAACTCTCACTCCTGTCAATTTTTGTATAATTGCACTAAGATAGTCAATCCAAATTCTTCTCTCTGCGTGTGTATTTTTGCCTGTGAGGCTTTAAAATGGATAACAACAACCAACAAGCCATGTGGAAAAATAAAAATACCCTCAACATTAAGGCTATTGATTTTTTTAGAAGGGCAAAACAATAATTATATTGTAACAATAAATAGTAATATAAGTCGTACGATGATTTTCCCTTCCCTTTTAGTTTTTTTTTTCATAAAACAAATACCATTGCTTAGCTTATATTTTAGTAGAAACATTCCATAATAAAACTTTGAATTAAAATATTTGTGTGGTAAGTCTGTTGTTTCCTTCTACATCAATGGCATCCAAGCAAGCAATGACTTCTATAATTCTCCTATTCTGTCTCCCTCTATCTTTTGGTAAGGATTTATTAACTTCTCCATGTTCTATTTTCTTTAATTGTATGTGTGCCAAAGGATTTCTAGCAATCAATTTTGTTTCAATATAATCTCTTCGTTCATTGAACGAATAATAATCCAAAATATAATTATTTTTTCCCTGTTTTAAAGAAAAATTACGAAGGGTCCGATGTTTCAACTGCTTCAGTATGTATATTTGTACGTTTCAGCAATTCAGGGGAAGTCAGCTGTGAAAATAATTCGACTATTAGCTGCTACTGTGATGATCAATGCCATGCTCCACCGCTTTTGGAATTCATTTTGGGACGTGTAAACCAGATCCTACTGCTAAAAAATATTGTTGCTGCTCCACTGATCCATGATCATCACCAAATGGGGAGGACAACCGGTCCTACTAGATCACCAACTCTGTTTTTCACTCTTTCTATCTAGGAATTTCCTTTATTATGCTTTGTAATGGCAATGCTAATGTATAATTTATGGCTTGTGAACAAGGTTCCTTCTGGGCCAACTTTAATTCAAGTTTAATTGAGTAAGAGTTTATTTTGTATTATGCAAATGTTTTTAAAGTGATTTTTTAAAAACACCAAAAAATATATTTTGAAGTAAAGAATATTTTTTTTTCAAAAACATTTTTGTAACAAAAAAATAAACAGTCTCTTGAATTAGAAGCGATGATTTTTCTTTTACAGTAGGTTTGTTAATTCAAAATTTAGCTGAGATGTGATTATAACTCATAGATCAACATCTTTCCATCTACTTCGATGCAGCATCCTTGAAGCTTTATTAGATTCCGGTGCTGAAGTTTCACAAAATACTTGACTTCATTTTTAGACTCATCGACTCCTAGTTTCGAATTCCTACGGAGCCACTTCACAGCTATTCTCATCCATCATTCAATGTTTCCTGTATAGAGTCCCTCGGTATCAGTAGCAAACCATGCATTTTCTCAAGAAAGTTGTGAATCATAGTTTGGTACTGCATACCGCATTACCACAACACCTGTTGAAACTTTGAAAGTTTAAAACACTTACTCAATTTTTTCTTTATATTTGGTTCTGTAATAGGTTCGAATGAGCTAATACCACAGAACTACAGAGGATCCAGGAGTTTGTATCATTAAATTACGTAGCCGTCAAGAAATTTGCATGATTGTGTATAGATCAGTACCTTATGTACGGGTCAGAAACCAGTTATATTCCTGCGCACGTAATTGCTGTGACTAAAGAGGAAGCAAGGGATCTCTTCTTTCTTTTAAACTAAAATTGCTTTGACACATGAAATATAACGAGCTCTATAACAAATTGTGGGAATGGTCAGAATTTCAGAGAGTTAGACAAGGAGCAGAATTCCCGCAGACAACACACGACTTGCTAATGCATAGACAGACACTCTTCAGTGCATCTTGTCATAAGATGTTTTACGTAAACAGGATATGATGTTTAGAGTAAAGAAGAAAATTTTCTTCTGTTGCATTTTACTTCCCATCTCAGCTTTTACTTGAGTTGGTCTCTGAACGAATCATATGGACAGTTACTATACTTAATATTTGACTTTACTGTAAGTAATTAGAATCGTAGTATTAGAAAATGGTTTCTCCATCCTTGCATAAATCTCCAGCTCTTTTTCAACAGTTACTCTGATATCAACTAGGTCCCCGAACCAGAGAAAGCAAGCACTCCCTCCTTCCCTGATGTCCAGATTTGAATATGCTGTACAGCTGCAGTTCTTCAAGCACACACGTTCTGGCATTCCTCAAGAATATTCATGCTCTCGTTAAAACATAATGTGCTTGTCTGAGGCTGCCTCACACCAGAGAGCTTTCGAAACCCATCTCCAGGGCAATTTAGTGGAGTTTCTAACACAACCACTTGATCAATCTTTGACTTCTGGGCCACTTTTTCCTCTAGAGCCTTGATGTTTTTGCTTTGCACCTGATCAACTGTTGATTAGCAACCTTTCTTCACCCTTGAAAAGTGGCTCTGATACCAATTGTTAAGGTTAATGCTTAACAACACAAAGCTTATAGAAAATTGAGAGAGAGATAGAAAAAATTGTAGAGATGGAGTTTTGCAATTTACTGCAAAATGTTTGTTGCAAATAAAGCTACTGTTGAACAACTCTTTTTTGTTAATCAAGTCATTATTTTTCTGTTGTTTTTTAGGCCATCAGTTACCAAAATTCTTGTATAAAAGATTGCTTTGTGTCAATAAAACAGTACTGATTTGCAGTCCCATTACAACCCTTTATACAACAATGTTCTTCAATTTTTACTTGAATTCCAAGGTAACTATACAAGTGGGATTTATACAAGTCCTTGGCCTTTCATTATTAACTAACTGGCCAACCAACTAATGAATCACGTGCGCTTTAATCCCTCCACGTGCAAAAACTACAAAACGTACTGCTGCCTTCGTCTGTTGTTGCTTCTCTTCTAACTTTCAAGCTTATCCTGCAACATGCAACACCATATCCCCGGATATCATTTTCTGGACATTCCAGGCTGAAAGATCCTAACTTAAAGGTTGCATTAGCTGAAATAATGGTATCACCATCTGTGATGGATTGAGTGGTGTTTATGGTGTCAATGACATTGGCCGTTTCTTTTATCAGCTATAAAGAAGAGAATCAGAGAAATGTAATTCTTTGATATTCTCGTTCTTTTTCCTGCAGCTTTCTTTGTTAAAATTAAGCAAGGTTCTCAGTTCTGGTTGATATAGAATGTAACATTTCCAAAAATAAAATAAAATAGAATATATTTTATCTTGTTTGAGATCTTAAGTTATTTTAGACTTTTTATTCAAATTCTAATCAAGATATTCTTGGTTTACTTTATCTATTCTATTTCATTTAACAGTTTAACAAAACTAAAATGTGATTTTAATTGATTTTTGTTTGTTACAATTTAAGGAGTAAATAAAGAGGAAACATTAATATTATCACATTATTATTAATATTCAAAATAATTATTACTATTTTTATTAATATTGGTATTATTTTAAAAAATTGAATGTATCACTAATATATATAATTTATATTCATATTGTTGTTTTTTTATTTGTATTTTATAGAAATTTGAGCATTACAAGTGATGTTTTAAATTTCATTAACTTTTGCAATATTATCTTATTGAATAAGTAAATTCACAAAGAAACTAGCTTTTTTCATGAAAAGGATTTAAATTAAAAGACTACTGAGATATTTTTATCTATTTTGATTATAGAAGACAAAGAAATCCATCTTTTTATGTTGAGGATAGATAAAGTAAAAATAATTATTTATTAAAATTAAATTTTCTGGTTGATGATTTTGTGACATTGATAATCTATTAAAATTGTAATATTTAATTGATGATTTTTCATACATATCAGATTAAGATTATTATTTTTATATTAATAATAGAAATGATGTTTAATTTATGTTTTTTTTTGTATTAAAACCTTTTACCTTAATAGTATTTTAGTATTTTATTTATGTTAAATTACTTTACGTTAAAGGTTTTTTTAGTCTTAATTCTTGAATATATATAAATATTTTAAATTTTAAAATTATATTTAGATGATTGATATTGTATTTATATTATATAATTTAAAACTAATTTATTTTTAATTTTAATTAAAATCATATTTATTAAATTAATATTTTAAGATACCCAGAAACAAAATATTAAAATACTTCGAAACTAGAATTTATCATTTTAATAAAAAGAATTAAAACACCAACCCAAACGTAAGCTTCCCGAACCTTGTTTAAGATAGTCACCGGAAAAGGTCAACATTTAACACTGCAACCAGTCTGTAGGGAAGGCAACATTCCATTTATTAGTGGAATGCAGAAGCGACGAGTAAAAACAATTGAAAACTTAATTAAATTTTAAAAAATAAAGTTTAAATTAAAAAAACCAATTAAAAAAATTAAAAAATACTTGATCCAATTCGATTTTAAAATCTAAAATTAAAAAACTTTAATCGAACAAATCAAATTAAAAAAATAATATAATTTTTATTGAATTAAATAGAATCAAAATTAGGTGGTTGAGTTTAAATTTTTAATTTTATTTTTTATATTTTATAAAATTTTAATTTAATTAGTTTTATAGATAAAAATTAGATTAAATAAAAAATAATCATCCCTGGAAAAAGTATGCGTTTATTTCTGGATGATAATGACAGGCAAAATTGATAGTCAAAGCTCAAAAGAGAGCAGACTGAAGCAGCGATTGTCATTCTAGATGTGCCGTGGACGTTAAGGAGGCCACCCCACTGCATTTAACTCTAACGCGTTTGCCGTGGACAATAAAGAAGGCTACCCCACTGCATTAAAGTC
>NW_011501047.1:58066-63185 GCF_000495115.2 Populus euphratica
TGTCGGTTGCAGTAAATGGTCGTAGGCACACACAGTTTTTAAACGACAAAAAAGGTTCTGAACTACAGTAAAGTACTGCGGTCTCTACAGACCCATTTTTTATACAAATGTGATAAATAAAAATAAAATTTTTAATTAGAATATCCATGTTTAATATGCAGTACGATTGTGATCAATTACATTACGGGATTTCTGAACATATGACATCACAATTGTTTTATTTGATAGGAAATTTAGAATTGATTGTTTCACCCGTATATCTAATCTCATAAATCCTTGTAAATGATCCTAAACACTAAATACACGAGGAAAAAAAAGCTCAAACCAATAAGACAAATGATTTAGCTAATTATCTCACTGTATATACTTGTGATGAATTTAATAATTATTGTCTCCATGCTGATCATGGTAAACAACGTGGCAAACCCAAATAATATGTCAGTGGTATCCTCACTTATATCTTTATTCATAAAAAAGACCATAACTGCATATAAAATAAAAATTACTTAAGACTTCACTTATTTTTCTTAAACAATATTGATATATGAAAGTATAGGAGATTTGAGATTTTAAAATATCATATAAGATATTCATTTCTTAAAATTTATTGAACTGCTCTTTCTCAACAGTCTTCCCACTGTTGAATTTGCAATTAATATTCTTATTGGAAATTTAAACACACATAAAAAAATAAAAAATATATTTCTTAAATATTTTAAAAGATTTTATTTATAGTTTTATACAAACCGTCATCTACCTTGACAAGTTTTTATTTAATATGACGGTGCGCCGCGTAAACAAATTTCTGTTTGTTTACGCGGCGCATCGTCTTCAAAGTTCAAAGCATGTAAAGGGTTTTCTTCATTGTCAATTGTCTGTGGCCTTGTTTATTGAGCGAACTGGCGTACTGGGTTTTCTTCATCTTTCCATGATACCATGGATCTTGCATTTTTTAATAATTCCTTCTCCCTGTTTTTTTTTTTATCCTATTGATTGTCTTCACTGGAGTACTCAAAGACTCATGCTTTATTCGAAGCATCCTTTTCCTTTTTGTTTTTCTCATTCGTTTCTTCCAGAACAATGCGCCGGCGGCAGCCAAACGGTCCCTTGCCAACATCTTCAAGGGATTCTAGGATCTCCTGCAAAATATTTTGGGTGAAATATCGTAGATAATCCATCATTTTTAGCTAATTATCAAATATCATATATAAACTTCATAACATTTATTTATTTTCACAGCTAGTTTGTTTGCAATGAAATTCTTTTTCTTACTGTATATATGATAGATAATTAACGCGCGCGCATATATGTATGTATTGGGTTTTAATGGATGCGTTAATTATCACAAGAGTTAATTCACAGTGGATTGATAACCTGTATCTCAGCTAAACGTCCGTTATATATGTCCTTGATGCTCAGCTTTTGCTTATTAAGGCCATATATTCCTTCTTCTCTAAACCGAAAAACAAGTAACCAGTTGTCGAGCTTGAGTGCTAAAGCAGCAATTAGATGGAAGGGCGTGTTTCCTTTGTCATCCTTCTTCGTTTTAAGTCTTGCAAGTTCAGGAATCTCCATACATTCCTTGAATACTTCTCTATCTTTCGTTGCCACAGCATAGTGAAGGGCATTCCAACCTCTGTTATCAACTAGCTCACAACAAGCTGGACATCCAGAAACAATCTCTTTCATTACGTCTACATGTCCTTGAATGGCAGCGATGTGAAGTGCTGTTCTCTTCTTCTCCGTTTCAGCAATGTAGGCCGCGGACGCATCATGTTCTAGTAATACTTTCACAACTGAAATATTTAACCTAGTAGAGAAATAGGCAGCGTAGTGAAGTGGTGCCCAGCCGTTCTCATCGGTTGTTTTCGTCAACGTTTTTTCTTTTTCCAACAATTTTCTTGCTGTCTCTGAAACCAACAAAACAAGCAATAAAGTTCTCCTTCATGAACAACAGAGATTTAAATAGCTAATTATGAAGCAAACACGGATATATATATATATATATATATATATATAATCAAATATGTCAAGAAATTTTTTAGTAATTTATTTAATATCAATATTATTAAAAAATAGTTAATATATATAATTATTTCTGTATTTTTTAAACAGCATGTGATACATCATATGATGATATCATATGATAGTCATATCATAATTTATATAAAATAGCATTTATTTCATGTAGGCTTTTTTTCCATCCTAATATGGTACATGTTCCAAACAAATCTCTAGTTGGGTATAAGTGATTTTTTTTTAATTTTTATGATAACCCTGTAAAATTTAAAAGCAGTTTTTTAATTTATTATTTCTTTATTTTTAGTTTTTTTATTACTGTTTGTTTTATTTGATATGATTTATAAAATTAAAGTTTTTTCAATTTCATCCTCTTTTAATTTTTTTATATTTTAGATTTGATTATAGTTCTTTTAATTGATATTTTTTTCATTTGAGATGAATTTTAAAAGTTAATTTTTTTTTACAATTTTATTCTTTTTATGTTTTTTCTCCTTATTAATTTAATCCTCATTATTTTAATTGTTTTTTTCTTACAAATATTTTAAAATTAATTTTTTTATTACATGCCTTAATATTGAATTTGTTTGAAATTAAGCATCTTGATTAAGCTCATGTATAGATTTCTTGAGTTGTAAGTTTAAAAAATTAATTCAAGTTTAGAAATTTACCTAAATTTGCTTGGATTTTTTTTTAAGCTCATATTTTTTTCAATCTCATTTCTCTACATTTATTTAATTAGAGATTGAACTCCATTATTTTTTATTTGTTTTTTATATGATCTTTCCTTAATTTTGATAATAACCCAAGTTATCTCAATTTTTTTAATTTATCATTCTCTATTAAATTTAGTTTTTTGTAGAAAATATTTTTCAATTATATTAAATTAGTTGATCATATATAAGCATTAAATATTCATTTTATGATATTTTATACAGTTTACTTTTTAGGTATTTGCTCTGATAGTTCGTTTGGTCTCTCTTGATGTCATTATGAAACCTCTTGTAATGATATATGAATCGTCTTGATAAGTTTTTTTTAGTGGTTTAGCGATGTTAATGACAGAGCTTCAATGAGCTTTTCTTTTTTCTACTTCTAAATATGATACTAACATGTTATTTTTTATAGTTAATTATTATTTTTTTTGTGTGTTATTTATAATATTTTTAAAATTATATCATTAAATTAATTAGGTTTATTGAACTAGTTAACTCGATAATCTAGATCTCATATTTTTTTTACTTCTTTAAAAATATTAGTATTATTTTAATATTTTTTAATGTTAGGAAAAATTTTACTGAGCTCACAGCATAACACAAGCTATCTATATTATTTTTTAATTTATTTTAGGAATATATAAATTGGGTTTAGAGATTTAAAATTCATTTTTATCTTTTTTTTTATTTAGGAAGGATTTAAAAATAAGGTGAAAATAATTAAATACATTGAATTTAAACTTCATTCCTGAATAAATTAATTGTGAAATGTTTTTATTTTTATTTTTAGAATGCCTAATGTATATTTATTGACGTGGCGGTTAAATATAATTTTACCTGCTAATTTTCCGAGCTAAGCCAGTCTAGCTGCTTATGTGTCTGGCGAGGACTTTGAATTTTGAAACGTTGCGGGCATGTGAGTTGATCATTACCGTATGAAGAAATCTTTGAACTAATTTCCGGCTCCGCCACAATCGTAGCAGTACGCTTAGAACTTGATGCTTACATCACGACTGTACGCAATGACTATGTTTGATATGGTTCTTATGATTTGAAGACCAATCAGTGATCAAAATGGCAATAACTAAGAGCAAGTCTTCAATTTTTTATCTGTCATTTTCATTAATCGCCTAATCAGAATGTTTTTGTCTGTAATCAAAATGCAGTCCACTCTATTTCATGCTGTCAAATTATTTTGTATTATATTAAACTATATTTAATTTCTCATTACAAGAGCATGTAAATTATAACAGACCGTTTTGGTAAGCCTGGGTGCATAAAATTTTAAATTTATAAATATATAAAATAAAATTTAAGATAAATATGCATTCAACATTAATATATATATATATATATGTAAAAATAAAAAACTAGTATGCTTAATAAGTGTGCGTGTAAACTTTCAATGCATATAAGATCAAAGATTTAGCAAGAATAATAATAATAAAAATAACAATGCTTAGATTAAAAAAAATAATTATTTGTTAAAACACTTTTAAATGAATGAAATTTTTTATTGTTGTCAATAATAAAATATTAGTCTTTAAGAGTTTATTGCTCTTTATTTGTATAATTAAAATGTTGGTAGCATGTATTTCAACAATATCATTTTAATTTGAATATATTTTTAAACAAGATCTTTGAACAAAAATATATATATAAAAAACTCAAATATCTCTTCATAAAATATGAATCTAAACATTTATAAAAAAAATATAAATGATTTATGTCGTGAATTTGACATATTAACACAAGATAATTAAGGTTATTTTTTGTTATTTTTTATTATTTATTTTTAATTTTATTATTTAATATTAAATTAATTAAGATTTAAGTTTCATATTTTGTTTTGAGTTTTTTTCTAAAAAGTTATCGAGGTTTTATAACACATATCATAAATTTAATAGATTAATTTGGATCTATCTAATAAATTGTCGTTCAATATATTTGTTTTAGAAAAAGAAGATGTCATCCTAAGATTTTCTAGAGTTAAAATATATTTTTACTAGTTATCTGAGTTGTCTTTGAACTTATCAAATTAACTAGCTCAAATTAAATCAACCTCTATACAAATACAATTTTTTTATTAAAAAAAATACGTTAACGATGCTTTTAAACATAGTTATTAAACTCGGCCTGAGGGTTAACATGACAAAGGGGCTGAGTCTCCAGTTTCATAGGTCAACCCGGGTTCACTCGAGTCAACTCGGATCAACTAGGAAAAATTAAAAAAACTAAAATTTTAATATTTTATATGAAACAATTAAGAAAAATATCAATGTAAATATAGGCTATACATATTGTAAATAATAAAATTTTAAAAAATATTTAAAATTTTTTTATCTCATATTAAAAGGATATTATGTTAAGTTTTTAAATTGAAG
>NW_011501055.1:0-18742 GCF_000495115.2 Populus euphratica
TTAGAAAAGAGATGTCGGTGCAATCCAAATCGGAACACTGTTTGGTAATTGGGTCATATCTGGAGCTATAGATCTCAGATTTACGTCTACTTTATATGGATGAAAAGGTAAGACATAGGCCTACAACTTTCATAGGAGTCTAGGATCTAAAAAGGCCATTTTCAAGTCCAAATTGTTGCAACAACAAAGAAGCCCGAATCTGTCCTCCAGCCCGAGTACTGTTCAGTATTTTGGCCATATCTGGAGTTCTCGAACTCGAAATGAGCTAAAAGTTTTACACAAGAAAGCTAAGACAATTGCCTACAACTTTTATGTTTTCAAGTGGCTCTAATTTTGACGTTATTAATGACGTTTTGGGCAGACAAGAGAAGATAAGGATTATCACCAAGCCAAGAGTTGGCCACCCACTCATCAATTAGTCATCAAATCAATAGTTCCTAATTTTGGCCTATAAAAGGAGGTATTTGCCATGCATTTAGGCATCTTAGTGTCCAGATCAAGATCATGCTCTTGCTTTCTCTCTTTGTATTTTTTATGTTTTGCTTTCATTAATATCAAGTTTGTGCCTTTCATTTCCTTTCCTTTACTTAGTTAACTTTTATCTTATTTATGTTCTTATTTTGTTTATCTATTTTTCTTTCTTTCATTATGTCTAGCTAAGTTTATTATGTCAAGGTGAAAAGGTTACACTAATGGTGTAAGAATAAGTATAGTGTAAACTCAATATGGACTTTAATGTTTGATACTAACATGTTTTGTATTTGTTATCTTGTTCACTCTTTAATACTTTGTTTGTTAAATGACTAATCTTGATTTATGTTGTATAACACTTGGTACAACAAATGCTTGGCACTTTCATAGTTTATACTGTATGGTATAACCGGCACCTGAGCTATGAAAGGAACTTGATTTGTTGTTAACATAAGTTATAATCATGAATGCTTGACGAGATTTACAACTATTAGCATTAATCGAATAAGATGACTAATATAATCATGTTAACAATCTATAATCAGATTGGAACCTCCTTTGTGTGTGGTTTCCAATTGAATAATAAGAGTTTATACTATACTTGTTTGACATACCATTAGTGGATCCTCTAACCTTGACATTTGTTATTATCATTGTTTAATCGTTACATTAATATTCCATCTCAAAGTTCTCATCTTCTTCTTCTTCTTTTCCTTCTTTTTCTTTATTATTATTACCATTATTATTACTATTATTATTAGTATTACTATTATTATTATTATTATTATTATTATTGTTATTATTGTTATTATTGTTATTACTATTATTATTATTGTTGTTGTTATTATTATTGTTGTTTTATTGTTATTTATAATTTGTACAATTAACCTCCCTATGGTTTGACCTCGGTCTTGCCGGGTTATTTATTACTTCGACACTCCTGCACTTGGGAGAAGACATCAATCTTTTAGTCGTGTTAATTACAAAAAATACAAAGAGAGAAAACAAGAGCATGATCTTGATCTGTAAACCAAGATGCCTAAATGCATGGCAAATGCCTCCTTTTATAGGCCAAAATTGAGAACTATTGATTTGATGACTAATTGATGAGTAGGTGGTCAACTCTTGACTTGGTGACAATCCTTATCTTTTTTTATCTGCCCAAAACGTCATTGTTAACGTCAAAATTAGAGTCACTTGAAAACATGAAAGTTGTAGGAAATCATCTCAGCTTTCTTGTTAAAAAATTCAGATCATTTCAACTTCTAAAACTCCAGATATGGCCCAAATACTGAACAATGCTCAAGTTGGAGGACAAATTTGAACTTCTTTGTTGTTGCTCCAATTTGAAATTGAAAATGACCTTTTTAGATCTTGGGCTCGATATGAAAGTTGTAGGCCTATATCTTAACTTTCCATCCATATGAAGTAGACCTAAATCTGAGATCTACAGCTTCAGATATGACCCAATTACGGAATAGTGTTCCGGTTTGGACTGCACTGACATCTCTTTTATAAGTTTGGTCATCTCTTTATCCTTTCGATTTCAGTTCTTAAATTCAGCAATCAATCCTTTCATTTATGTGATAGGCCTACATTTAAAATGTACATTGACCATAATTTAAAGGTATCTTATATTATTAGATATATTATTATAAAACATGCTTTAGTTAAGCAGTTATTGATACTTCAAGTGCAAAATGATGACATAAAACCTTGATAAAAAATGCACTTTTAAGTATTAATCAATGCTTCAACAGGTTATGTGTCTAAGACAATAAAATCCACAAGATAAATGAATTTATCGACTTGTACTAACACATCTTTAATTATTCCTCTAGGCATTTTTTTAGGTCTATCGGCAAGTAAAAGAGTTACAGAAGTTGGTTTTAACTCACCTAGATTGAGACTTTGGAAAAATGAATTTCTCCAAGATCAAGTAAGGCTTTTTCAATTTTATGTTCTCCAATAAAGCAAGAAATTGTAAGACAACCAAGGTCTTTATATTTCGAAGCATTATTGTTTTGAAAAATGGCAATTACTTGTTCGGCTAAAATGGCTTTCTTTTTCACATTTAGTTTCCTCTTCACCATGCATAGATCTTTTACAAATTTAGTATAGGAAGGAACCTGTTTAATAGCATCCAACAAAGGTATATTGATCCTTACCTGTTTGAAAGTTTCAAAGATTTCAGAGTTGTGATTGACTTTCCTTTATTTGGTCATGGCTTAAGGAAATGGAAGTAGTGTTGGGGAATCAGTCTTTTCTTTGCAATTTTCAGATTCAACCCCTTCCTTATCCTCAGAGATTGACTCATCATCTTTCTCATAAGGTTCAAGAGTGGGTTTTTCAATAACCTTACCACTGCAAAGAGTAGTGACCGATTTGACTTGATCCATGTGTTGGCTTCCAGAACTACTTGCATTTGCATTGTATTACCCCTTGGGATTTTGTTGTGGTTGAGATGGAAACTTACCTTTCTCTTGGAAACTGAGAGCAAATGTCAATTTTGCAAGAGTATCTTTAAAATCTGTCATGTTTTGAGCAAGTTGAGTATTGATTGTCTCTTGCTTTTCAATGAATGCATGCAATGTTTCCTCAAGATTTCTTCTAGGAGGTGGAGCATAAGGAGGTGCATATCCATGAGAATTTTGGAAATTATAGTGTGCTTGAAATGGTGGTTTTGAAGTTTGTACATTGTTATTATCACTCTTCCAACTAAAATTTGGGTGATTTCTCCAACCAGGGTTATATGTTTGTGAGTATGGGTTGTGGTTGGCTTTTTGAAAGCTATTTAAAGTATGGGCTTGTTCATGTAGACATTCCTTAAAAGAAGGCAAGGTTTGACAGTTATTGGTTGAGTGCTCATTTGGTTCACATATTTGACACATAATATTTTCAACAGATTTTAATTGACCACTCTTTTTCAATTATAGTGCCTCGACTTTTCTACCTAAAGATCCAAACTTGGCTTAAAGGTGATCTTCCCTAAAGTTGTACATACCTCCACTAGATATATGAGGTTGAGTTTTACTCGGTGCCTCATAAGTACCCGCGGTGTCCTAATTTTGAGCATTTTCAGCTAACAAGTCTAAGTACTCCATTGCTTCATCAGGGTCTTTATCTTCAAAAGTTTCATTGCACATCGATTCAACCATTTGCCTATCTCTAGGTGTTAACCCTTCATAAAACTATGAAACCAATCTTCATATTTCAAAACCATGATGAGGGCAAGTATTAAGCAAGTCTCGATACCTATCCCAATATTAGTAAAGTGTTTCTCCTAGTTTTTGAGTGGAAGTGGTGATTTGTCTTTTGAAAGAGTTTGTTCTGTGAGATGGAAAAAACTTTTTAAAAAACTGCTATTGCATTTCATCTCAAGCACAAATGGATCCTGGTCTCAAATTTTGTAGCCATATTATAGCTTCGTCTTTTAAAGAAAAAGGAAAAAGCTTTAATCTAATAGTGTTCATGCTACAATTTGAGTCATTATACGTGTTGCAGACCTCCTCAAATTCCCTTAAATGCAAGTATGGATTTTTTAAATGTAAGCCATGAAAAGAAGGTAAAAGTTGAATAATGCTTGGCTTAAAATTAAAATGAGATGCGTCAGGAGGGAAAATTATGCATGATCGTGCACTTGTTCTTATGGGATTCATGTGGTCTTTAAGTGTTCTAAAACGGTTATTCTCATTATTCTCATTATTAAATGATTGATTATCTTCTTCGGCCATATTTTCTGAAAATGATGAAGATACCCTACAAGGTATACCACTTAATGTACATGACCACACTCTCATGCACATGTAGGAATAAAATAAAAGGAAAAAGAAACAAAACAAAAGAAACAAAGTTATATACAAGAAAAGTGAAAAGAGAAAATAAAATAAATACTATAATTTGTACAAGAACTTACCTCCCTGGCAATGGCGCCAAAAACTTGACACGACTAAAAGATTGATGCCTTCTCCTAAGTGCAAGAGTGTCGAAGTAATAAATAACTCGGCAAGACCGGGATCGAACCACAAAGAGGTTAATTGTATAAATTATAGATAATAATAAAACAACAACAACAACAACAACAACAACAATAATAATAATACTAGTAGTAGTAATAGCAATAATAATAATAATAAAGAAAACTCTTATTATTCAATTGGAAATCACACACAAAGAAGGTTCCAATTAGATTATAAATTGTTAACATGATCATATTAGTTATCTTATTCGATTAATGCTAATACTTGTGAATCAAGTGTTGGTTATACCATACAGTATAAGCTATGAAAATACCAAGTATTTGTTGTACCAAGTGCTATATAACATAAATTTAAATTAGTCATTTAACAAACAAAGTATTAAAGAGTGAACAAGATAACAAATACAAAAGATGTTAGTATCAAACATTAAAGTCCATATTGAGTTTACATTATACTTATTCTTACACCATTAGTGTAACATTTTCACCTTAACATAATAGACTTAACTAAACATAATGAAAGAAAGAAACATAAATAAACAAAATAAGAACATAAATAAGATAAAAGTTAACTAAGTAAATGAAAGGCATAAAATTGATATTAATGAAAGTAAAGCATAAACATTACAAAAAATACAAAGAGAGAAAGCAAGAGCATGATCTTGATCTAGAAACCAAGATGCCTAAATGCATGGTAAATGCCTCCTTTTATAGGCCAAAATTGAGAACTATTGATTTGATGACTAATTGATGAGTGGGTGACCAACTCTTGACTTGGTGGCAATCCTTATCTTCTCTTATCTGCCCAAAACGTCATTGATAACGTCAAAATTGAAACCACTTGAAAACATGAAAGTTGTAGAAAATTGTCTCATCTTTATTGTGTAAAACATGGAGATCATTTGGACTTCTAGAACTCCAGATATAGGCCAAAAACTGAACAGTGCTCGTGTTGAAGGATAGATTCGGACTTCTTTGTTGGTTCTCTAATTTAGAATTGAAAATGATCTTTTTAAATATTGGGCTCCATATGAAAGTTGTAGGCCTATGTCTTACCTTTCCATCCATATAAAGTAGACGTAAATCTGAGATCTACAACTCCAGATATGACCCAATTACCGAGCAGTGTTCTAGTTTGGACTACACCGACATCTCTTTTCTAAGTTTGACCATCTCTTTGTCCTTTCAATTTCAGTTCTTAAATTCATCAATCAATCCTTTGATTTATGGATAGGCCTGTATTTAAAATAAACATTTACCATAAATTAAAGGTATCTTTTATTATTAGATATGTTATTATAAAACATGCTTTAGTTAAGGAGTTATTGATACTTCAAGTGCAAAATAATGATATAAAACCTTGATAAAAAAAATGTATTTTTAAGTACTAATCACAATACCAGCAACCATTATCCCAAAACCCTATACTATTGATAGTATTAATTTGTTCCATTGACATTTGATATAACTAAGGATATAGTTTAGAAATAGGTTGGTCGCCTACCCAAATATCATCCCAACCATTATAATTTGACTTCAATATTAATTTTTCTTGCAATCAAACCCTCCATAAATTTAATTAAACCTTTAATAAAATTTAACTGAGTCTATAAATGTCTGATTTTAAACTTTTTTTTCCTCAAATTAAATTTTCGTTGTCAACAAAGCTTTCATCAGTTAACAAAATACCTTTAAATTTCAGTTTTTGTATTTTTGAACCTCCTCAACCAATTTTAACCATTTTTTGAGTGTTTTGGCATCCTTTTTCACTGTTTTTCTTTTTGATAATATTTTTTTATTTTTTAGATTTTTTTATTTATTCTTTTCTTTTCAATTTTTGTTCTTTTTGTGCGGAGACCCAGAAATGGGTTACAACACTCTTAATCGAACAAACTCCACCTATCAATGAGAGTAATTTACCCTTCTAGGATCGAAGTCTCATTCTAATCTTTGAAATAATTAGTTTCCATATAGAAATTCTATCAAGTTTGGCACCTAAATGTAAGACCAAGTTTTAAACCAATAATGAATCAAAGTTGCAATATAAAAAAGATTTGACAAGCTAGTAATGTATATTTCATCAACATTTATTTATATCAAGAAGCTTTTATGGTAATTTATTCTCAACCCAGGATACTAACCAAACCAACTCATAGTCTTTATAACATTTAGTAGACTTCTAATATCATTATGAATAAATATTAAGGTATTATCAACAGATTGCAAATGACTTACTTGAAAATCGTTCCAATTTTGATACCTGAAAACATACCTTTTATAGCTCTAATAATTAACGCATATAGGCCTTTAGCTACCAAGTTAACGAGAATTAAGATATAAAAAGTGTTTGGATGTTAAACAATTGTATTAATCATCCTCTCTACTTATATAATTAAGGTTATATGCAATATTAACAATATAACACATTACATATAATTTAAGTTATTAGTTATAGAAGGTAAATATAATTTTCTATACTTGTATCTAATAATTCAGCAATGTACTTCCTATAATACACCTCTTCAAACTAAAGGTTAAGCTTCCATATGAAGCTTGGATAAAAAAAAAAGATTATAGAAAAGAGAGTTTTGGCATGAACATCAATAAGCTGATCCTTATAAGAAATAAAGCAAATTAAATATGTTTGGCAGCTCTAACACGAACAAAGTGATAATCAACCTCGACAAGCTTGGAGAGATCATAAAAAATAGGATTGATTGATATATAAGTAGCACCCAAGTTATTACATCATAACTTAGTTGTAGAAAAACTAAAAAACCAAAGGCATAAAAGTAGAGAACAAATCCATAAGATTTTAGTAATACCATCAGTTAAGGCCTTGTATTATGCTTTAGTAGAAGAACGAGCAATAGTCTTTTGTTACCATGATTTCCATAAGATAAGGTTGTTATTAAGAAACACAAGATACCTATATTTAGATTTTTTATCATCAGCACTATCAGACCAATCAACATCAATGAAAACATGAAATGATAGAGATAAACTATGAGTGATGTATAAGCCATTAAAAGGCCATGGCCTTTAAATAGTGCATGATATGCTTGATTGCAGCCTAATGAGATTTAATAGGGGCATGCATAAATTGACATAGTTTATTTATAATATAGTATAAATCAAACCTAGTGTAGGTAAGATATTGAAAAACACCAATGATTTCTCTATAACATGTAGAGCCAAAGCACAAATCACCAGATATCATTACTAACTTAGAAGAAGAGACAAATACTAGATTATCAATAGACTTGGAGGAAGACATACCTGCTATATAAAGAATATTAAAAGCATATTTCTATTAGGTGAGCACAAGTCCCATAGATACAAGCTTAATCTCAATGCCTAATAAATAATAGACAAAATAGAGGTCCTGAAGTTTGAACTTTTAGCTTAGTAATAAAATCAATTTGGTAAGTAAAGTCGAGTTACTTCTTGTAAGCAAAATGTTATCAACATACACAAGCCATAAAAAACATAAATAAAGACATGTCAACTTTAAAGGCATAAGATCTAATGGATAATAGATAGTCATTTAAATAATTATACCAAGCCCTAGTGACTTATTTCAAACCATATAACGATTTATGCAAGTGTTACACATGAGATGCTAGAGTAAGATGAGTAAAGTCAGGTGGTTGCTCCATATAAACCTCTTATTAAAGTATCTCATTCAAGAATGCTTTATAAACATCTAGTTGATTGATCTTTTAACCCTAAGAAACAATAATAATAAACAGTGTTTCGGTTTGGATTGCCGACATCTCTTTTCTAAGTTTGGCCATCTCTTTGTCCTTTCAATTTCAGTTCTTAAATTCATCAATCAATCCTTTCATTTATGTGATAGTCCTGCATTTAAAATGAACATTTACCAAATTAAAGGTATATTATATTATTACATACTTTATTATAAAACATGCTTTAGTTAAGGAGTTATTGATACTTCGAGTGCAAAATGATGAAATAAAACCTTGATAAAAATGCATTTTTAAGTATTAATCACACCCCCCCCAACCAACTTATTACTAGTCTCTAGTAATCAAAGCGTTAAAATAGAAAAACAATTTGTAAATTTCATAAAGCAAGGTATTCATCATTCAACTTCCATTAATCTATCTAGATAAACAAACTCTCATTAAATTTATATATATGCGCAATACCTCCTAACAAGATATTGATAAACCTTTCTTTTGTGCTCAATATATCTACACATAATTATGGGGCTTTTATTAGAAGAAAACAATTTTTGTTCTAATGTTTAAGGTTAACTTCCTTGGGTTGGGATTAGTATTTTTTTCTTTTTTTTTTTCGTTTTTTTTTTTTTTCTTTTTTTTTTTTAAAAAATATACATATAATTTAAAAACATCATACATCTTTAACCAATGTAACGAGCTTTCGGCTAATGACTCCCAGACTAGTTGGTCTTAGGGCATTAGGTGTTGAGACACCCCTACAAGCTTAGTAACTCGGGTCGTAGATACTGATACGTAGATAGTGCAATGTTTGATTCCCTTAAGCTTTTCTCCTCAACCCATGTAACAAGCTCAGTTGACTTTTGGGTATTGTTGGGCCAATAGCTCCCAAGTGGCCAATAGCTCCCAAGTTAGTTGACTTTGGGGTATTAGGTGTTAAAACACTCCTTTGGGCTTAATTGCTTAGGTTAGGGAGGCTACAAAACCAAACTTATCTATATTTTTATTATTATCATTTTTTTTCTTTTTTTTTCTTTTTTTTTAATTATATACAATCCCTTTCCCTTAGTTGTTACCTTTAACAAAAGAACATAAATAATGTAATAATCCAATATGCAACCCACAATCATATGTTAAAGTGTGTGTGTGTGTGTAAATTAAGGTTTAAGAATACATGTTAAATAAGTATATGAGCAGAATTAAGTGATAACAATGCGAGAGTTTGTAAATCTGAATATTTCAGGAAGTATTATGATAGACCTTGTTACGAATGATTACTAAGATGCATCTCAAGAGTCATAAAAGTTCTCCTTACTCTGCCATCATAGTAACAACAATTTTGCACATGTTTTACGGAATAGAAAACATATTTTTTTTTTTAGCTACTACCCTCTCCCCCCAACTAAAATAAGACATTGTCCTCGATGTTTAAAGGTAGAAAGATAGAGTATAGAAGATATCACCTGAAATAACTAACATTGACAAACCTGAAACACACTGAAACAAATATAAGTAATAACAAAACACAATAATAAAACCAAAAGACACAAAGATTCACAAATGAAGGCTCAAATCCAATCTAAGCTTTTTATGGCTTTCCTTAGTTGATCAATTTATGCGACTCATGGAAGGATCAATTACAGGAATGAAAGATTGTAGCTGGTCAATCAATTGTTCAGCGGTAGCAGCAGAGATTATGATTTGTCGTGTAGAAGATGTTAGAAATTCCTGTTCCACAGCATGATCAAGAAAAGACAACAACTTATCATAATAACCATTAACATTTAACAAACCTATGGGTTTATGGTGAATGTGCAGTTGGGCTCAAGAGAAATTATGAAAGATCTCTTCCAATGTGCCTAGACCACCTGGTAAAGCAATGAACGCATCAGCATAGTTAAACATTGCATTCATTCGAGTCGATATTGTGGAGACCTCAAGTTCCTCTCCAATTGTTTTTCCAATGATGTCCCCTTGTGCTAAAGCTTCGGGGACGACCCCCAAAACTTGACTACCTCCTAAAAATACATATATTGACACACCTCCCATTAACCCAAGATTGCCTCCCCCATACACGAAATGAATCTTTCTCTCACCTAGCACTTGACCAAGATGATTTGCTGATTCTAAAAACTCATTTTCTTTCCCAAGACTAGATCCACCGAAAACACAAATAATTTTTATTTGACTTGAGGAATTTGCCATCTCTACACACTTGTATATTTGATGAATGTATGGGTTGAGTGGAAATGAAGGGAAGGTAGAGAGGATTTTATAGATGAGAAATTAAAAGGGAAATTATACCACCTATGTGTAGGCTGATTAATACTTAAAAGTGCATTTTTATCATGGTTTTATATCATTATTTTGCACTTGAAGTATCAATAATTCCTTAACTAAAGCATGTTTTATAATAATATATCTAATAATATAAGATACCTTTAATTTATGGTAAATGTTCATTTTAAATGCACGCCTATCACATAAATGAAAGGATTGATTGATGACTTTAAGAACTTAAATTGCAAGGGCAAAAAGATGACCAAAATTAGAAAAGAGATGTCGGTGCAATCCAAACCGGAACACTGTTCGGTAATTGGATCATATCTGGAGCTATAGATCTCAGCTTTAGGTCTACTTTATATGGATGGAAAGGTAAGACATAGGTCTACAACTTTCATATGGAGCCCAAGATCTAAAAAGGCCATTTTCAAGTCCAAATTATAGCAACAACAAAGAAGCCCGAATTTGTCCTCCAGCCCGAGCACTGTTCAGTATTTTGGCCATATCTGGAGTTCTAGAAGTTCAAATGAGATGAAGTTTTTACACAAGAAAGCTGAGACAATTTCCTACAACTTTCATGTTTTCAAGGGGCTCTAATTTTGACGTTATCAATGACGTTTTGGGTAGACAAGAGAAGATAAGGATTGTCACCAAGTCAAGAGTTGGCCACCCACTCATCAATTAGTCATCAAATCAATAGTTCCCAATCTTGGCCTATAAAAGGAGGCATTTGCCATGCATTTAGGCATCTTGGTTTCCAGATCAAGATCATGCTCTTCCTTTCTCTCTTTGTATTTTTTGTAATGTTTATGCTTTGCTTTCATTAATATCAAGTTTATGCCTTTCATTTCCTTTCTTTTATTTAGTTAACTTTTATCTTATTTATGTTCTTATTTTGTTTATCTATTTTTCTTTCTTTTATTATGTCTAGCTAAGTTTATTATGTCAATGTGAAAAGGTTACACTAATGGTGTAAGAATAAGTATAGTGTAAACTTAATATGGACATTAATGTTTGATACTAACATGTTTTGTATTTGTTATCTTGTTCACTCTTTAATACTTTGCTTGTTAAATGACTAATCTTGATTGTTAAATGACTAATCTTGTTTTATATTGTATAACACTTGGTACAACAAATGCTTGGCACTTTCATAGCCCATACTGTATGGTATAACCGACACTTGAGCTATGAAAGGAACTTGATTTGTTGTTAACATAAGTTATAATCATGAATGCTTGACGAGATTTACAAGTATTAGCATTAATTGAATAAGATGACTAATGTAATCACGATGACTAATGTAATCATGTTGCCGGGGAGGTAAGTTTTGTATAAATTATAATATTTATTTTATTTTCTCTTTTCACTTTTCTTGTATATAACTTTGTTTCTTTTCTCTTGTTTCTTCGTCTTTTGTTTTCTTTTTTCTTTTATTCTATTCCTACACGTGCATGAGAGTGTGGTCACGTGCATCAGAGTGTGGTCACGTACATCAAGTGGTAGACTTTGTAGGGTATCCTCATCATTTTCAGAAAATATGGCCGAAGAAGATAATCAATCACTTCATAATGAGAATAATGAGAATAACCGTGCTAGAACACTTAGAGACCACATGAATCCCATAAGAACAAGCGCACCATCATGCATAGTTTTTCCTCCCGATGCATCTCATTTTAATTTTAAACCAGGTATTATTCAACTTTTACCTTCTTTTCATGGTTTAGAATTGGAAAATCCATACTTGCATTTAAGGGAATTTGAGGAGGTGTGCAACACATATAATAATTTAAATTGTAGCATGAAAACCATCAGATTAAAGCTTTTTCCTTTTTCATTAAAAGATGGCTACAAAATTTAACACCAGGATCCATTCGTGCTTGGGATGAAATGCAACAACAGTTTTTAAAGAAGTTTTTCCCATCTCATAGAACAAACTCTTTCAAAAGACAAATCACCACTTTCACTCAAAAACCAGGAGAAACATTTTACCAATGTTGGGATAGGTATCGTGACTTGCTTAGTACTTGCCCTCATCATGGTTTTGAAACATGGAGATTGATTTCACATTTCTATGAAGGGTTAACACCCAAAGATAGGCAAATGGTTGAATTGATGTGCAATGGACCTTTTAAAGATAAAGACCCTGATGAAGCAATGGAGTACGTAGACTTGTTAGCTGAAAATGCTCAAACTTGGGACACTGCGGGTACCTGTGAGGCACCGAGTAAAACTCAACCTCATACATATAATGGAGGTATGTACAACCTTAGGAAAGATCATGACCTTCAAGCCAAGATTGCATCTTTAGCTAGAAAAGTCGAGGCACTAGAATTGAAAAAGAGTGGTCAATTAAAATTTGTTAAAAACATTGCATGTCAAATATGTGAAACAAATGAACACTCAACCAATGATTGTCCAACCTTGCCTTCTTTTAAGGAATGTCTTCATGAATAAGCCCATGCTTTAAACAGTCTCCAAAGGCCCAACCACAACCCATACTCACAAGCATACAACTCTGGTTGGAGAAATCATCCAAATTTTAGTTGGAAGAGTGAGAACACCAATGCACAAACTTCACAACCACCATTTCAAGCACACCGTAATTTCCAAAATTCTCATGGATATGCACCTCCTTATGCTCCACCTCCTAGAAGAAAGCTTGAGGAAACATTGCATGCATTCATTGAAAAGCAAGAGACAATCAATACTCAACTTGCTCAAAACATGACAGATTTTAAAGATACTCTTGCAAAATTAACATCTGCTCTCAGTTTCCAAGAGAAAGGTAAGCTTCCATCTCAACCACAACAAAATCCCAAGGGGCAATACAATACAAATGCAAGTAGTTCCGGAAGCCAACACATGGATCAAGTCAAATCAGTCACTACTCTACACAGTGGTAAGGTTATTGAAGAACCTACTCTTGAACCTTATGAGAAAGATGATGAGTCAATCTCTGAGGGTACAGAAGGGGTTGAATCTGAAAATTGCAAAGAAACGACTGATTCACCGCCAGCACTTCCATTTCCTCAAGCCATGACCAAACAAAGGAAAGTCAATCACAACTCTGAAATCTTTGAAACTTTCAAACAGGTAAGGATCAATATACCTTTGCTGGATGCTATTAAACAGGTTCCTTCCTATGCTAAATTTTTGAAAGATCTATGCATTGTGAAGAGGAAAATGAATGTGAAAAAGAAAGCCTTTCTAGCCGAACAAGTAAGTGTTATTCTTCAAAACAATAATGCTTTGAAATATAAAGACCCTGGTTGTCCTACAATTTCTTGCTTTATTGGAGAGCATAAAATTGAAAGAGCCTTACTTGATCTTGGAGCTAGTGTGAATTTACTTCCATATTCAGTTTTTCAGAGTCTCAATCTAGGTGAGTTAAAACCAACTTCTATAACTCTTTTACTTGCCGATAGATCTATAAAAGTGCCTAGAGGAATAATTGAAGATGTGTTAGTACAAGTCGATAAATTCATTTATCCTGTGGATTTTATTGTCTTGGACACAGAACCTGTTGAAGTATGTAATTCATTTCCTGTTATTTTAGGACGTCCGTTTCTTGCAACCTCTAACGCATTGATTAATTGTAGGAATGGACTGATGAAGCTATCATTTGGAAACATGACATTGGAGATGAATATTTTCAACATTTGCAAGCAACCTGGAGATGATAATGATTTACAAGAAGTAGATCATATTGACGAATTAGTTTATGATCAACTTGAATCTACTTTAAGTAAAAATGAGTTGGATGAATCTGAAGATTTGCAAATGATTTATTATGAGGAAGAAATCACGAATGAAAAACACACCGAAAATGTTAATGTGAATCTTTTGTCAACAGTGACAACAGATTCGACATCTAACATCACACCAATCGATGATTACTTTCCTAACGAATCCTTACTTTCTCTTAGTCCAATGCCTTGGTATGATAAAAATATCAATTTTCTTGCTTTAGGAGATTTGCCAGCTGATTGGAGTACCCAAGATAAAAGAAAGTTCTTGAACGAAGTGAAGAACTTTTATTGGGATGATCCTTATTTATTCAAATATTGTCCTGATCAAATATTTCGAAGATTCATTCCCGACAATGAGGTAAGTAGTGTCATTAAACTTTGTCATTCTGAAGCATGTGGAAGTTATTTCTCGTCAAAAAAGACAGCTGCAAAAATCTTTCAAAATGGATTTTATTGGCCCACCATGTTCAAGGACACGCATGCATTCTGCAAAACTTGTGAAAATTGTCAAAAACTTGATACTAGTAAAAAAGTTTTGTTTTATGATTCTCAACTCTATGCATTCCCTAAAGAGCTAAGATTAAGATGGACCAATCCTTATGGGGCCTGTGATATTGAGAATTCAATGAATGACAATGATTTTAAGGAAAATGGACATCGTTTGAAAGCTTACTTTGATAATTTTCCTAGTGAAAATGAATCAGCTGGTTTGAATGATCTTGTAGATAAAGGTTGATTATTTTGTTTTTCTCACATTTTCTTTTTTATGTTTCTTTTTGAGTGATTTTTGCTAGTTTCTCTCACCCCGGTCAAATGGCGGATAACGGTACTCCATGACTTAAGTCGGTTCTTTCAGTTTCCCACAATTACTGATATTTATGTATATATTTGTGCAATTCTTTGAATCTCTCTTCTAATTCTCATTTGAAAATGGACACTAATCTTGAAAAATTTAAAAAGTATTTTCCCGCTCTACCTCAGAATGCGATTACAAAAATTTACCGTGCTAGATATGCAAGATTGAGATTGTTAATGAATCATGGAATTCCTGAAGATATTCGCTGGTTGATTGAAGCAAAGGTCCGATTATCAGGTGAGTCCTCTAATTCCTTCATTTCACACATGCCTGGAATAGGTAAAAGCACTTTTGCAAAGAAACGTCGTGCAAAATGACTAGAAGTCTGTCATCGATGTGCTAGATGGACTTGTAATACACAATGTCGTTCTTTAGGAATGGTATCTATAAACTGTGAAGATAAAATTCAATTCATTAAGGATGGCTTGAGTAAGGAGTCTTTAGATAATCTTCTATGGACTCTTGAGATGCATCCTAGTGGAGATGTGCATCGTGCAATTCATGATTTATGGCCACTATTTCATAAAGAACATGATCGACTTAGTCTTGGTAATCTGACTAAAAAAGACCCTGTTTGCCAATTTTTAAGAAAATTGGATGGGAAGCCTATCCCCGACCCATAGAAGGCGTTTAAGCCATTCTTGGACGTAAAACCAAGGGAAGATGTGAGCCACAATCACAACTACATGTACATACACATGCTTTTTCTTAAAAGTAAATAAATAAATAAATAAAAAGAGAGAGAGAGTGTGTGAGACTCTAGCTGGCCTACATATAGATGTTATGATTGCCTTTCTACTTTCTCATCTATAAAACCCTCTTTTCCTTCCTTTCATTTCTACTCAACCCATACATTCATTAAATACAGAAGTGTGTAGAAATGGCAAGTTCCTCAAGTCATCAAATAAGAAATATTTGTGTTTTCGGTGGATCTAGTCCTGGGAAAGAAAAGGAGTTTTTAGAATCAACAAATCATCTTGGTCAGGTGCTAGCTGAGAGAAAGATTCATTTAGTGTATGGGGGAGGCAGTCTTGGGTTAATGGGAGGTGTGTCAATAGCTGCATTTTTAGGAGGTAGTCAAGTTTTAGGAATCGTCCCTGAAGCTTTGGCACAAGGGGACATCATTGGAAAAACAATTGGAGAGGAACTTCAGGTCTCCACAATGTCGGCTCGAATGAATGCAATGTTTAACCATGCTGATGCTTTCATTGCTTTACCAGGTGGTCTAGGCACATTGGAAGAGATCTTTCATATTTCCTCTTGGGCTCAACTGCACATTCACCATAAACCCATAGGTTTGTTAAATGTTAATGGTTATTATGATAAATTGTTGTCTTTTCTTGATCATGCTGTGGAACATGAATTTCTAACATCTTCTGCACGACAAATCATAATCTCTGCTGCTACTGTTGAACAATTGATTGACCAACTACAATCTTTCATTCCTATGATTGATCCTTCCATGAGTCGCATAAATTGGTCATCTATGGGAAGCCGTAAAAAGCTTAGATTGGATTTAAGCCTTCATTTGTGAATTTTTGTGTCTTTTGGTTTTATTATTGTGTTTTGTTATTTCTTATTTTTGTTTTAGTGTGTTTCAGGTTTGTCGGTGTTCGTTATTTCAGGTGATATCTTCTATACTCTATCTTTCTACCTTAAAACATTGAGGACAATGTCTCGTTTCGGTTGGGGGGAGAGGGTAGTAGTTGATAAAAAAAAAAATTGTTTTTCATTTCATAAAGCAAGTGCATAATTGTTGTTACTAGGATGGCAGAGTAAAGGAGTTCTTTTATTAAAGTGACTCTTGACACGCATCTTAGTAACCATTCTTAACAAGGTCTATTATAATACTTCCTGAAATATTCAGATTTACAAACTCTCGCATTGTTATCACTTAATTCTGCTCACATACTTATTTAACATGTATTCTTAAACCTTAATTTACACACACACACTTTAACATAAGATTGTGGGTTGCATATTGGATTATTACATTATTTATGTTCTTTTGTTAAAGGTAACAACTAAGGGAAAGGGATTGTATATAATTAAGAAAAAAAAAACATAAAAAAAAAGAAAAAGAAAAAATGATGATAATAAAAATGTAGATAAGTTTGGTTTCGTAGCCTCCCTAACCTAAGTAATTAAGCCCGAAGGGGTGTTTTAACACCTAATACCCTAAAGTCAACTGACTTGGGAGCTATTAGCCCAACGCTTATTACATGGGTTGAGGAGAGAAGCTTAAGGAAATCAAACATTGCACTATCTACATATCAGTATCTGCGACCCGAGTTACTAAGCTCGTAGGGGTGTCTTAACACCTAATGCCCTAAGACCAACTGGTCTGGGAGTCATTAGCTGAAAGCTCGTTACATGGGTTAAAGATGCATGATGTTTTTAAATTATATGAATATATATTTAAAAAAAAAAAGAGAAAAAAAAAGAGACAAAAATAATAATCCCAGCCCAAGAAAGTTAACCTTAAACATTAGAACAAAAATTTTGTTTTCTTCCAAGAAAAGCCCCATAATTTTGTGTTGATACATTGAGCACAAAAAAAAGGTTTATTAATATCTTGTTAAGAGGTATTGAGCATATATATAAATTTAATGAGAGTTTGTTTATCTGGATAGATTAATGGAAGTTAAATGATGAATACCTTGCTTTGTGGAATTTGCAAATTGTTTTTCTATTTTACGCTTTGATTACTAGGGACTAGTAATAAGCTGGTTAGGGTGTGTGATTAGTACTTAAAAGAGCATTTTTATCATGGTTTTATATCATTATTTTGCACTTGAAGTATCAATAACTCCTTAACCAAAGCATGTTTTATAATAATATATCTAATAATATAAGATACCTTTAATTTTTGGTAAATGTTCATTTTACATGCAGGCCTATCACATAAATGAAAGGATTGATTGATGACTTTAAGAACTTAAATTGCAAGGATAAAGAGATGGCCAAACTTAGAAAAGAGATGTCGGTGCAATCCAAACCGGAACACTATTCGGTAATTGGGTCATATCTGGAGCTATATATCTCTGATTTAGTTCCAATTTATATGGATGGAAAGGTAAGACATAGGCTTACAACTTTAATATGGAGCCCAAGATCTAAAAATGCCATTTTCAAGTCCAAATTGTAGCAGAAACAAAGAAGCCCGAATCTGTCTTCCAGCCCGAGCACTATTCAGTATTTTGGCCATATCTAGAGTTCTAGAAGTCCAAATGAGCTGAATTGTTTACAGAAGAAAGATGAGACAATTGCCTACAACTTTCATGTTTTCACCTGGCTCCAATTTTGACGTTATCAATGACGTTTTGGGTAGACAAGAGAAGATAAGGATTGTCACCAAGTCAAAAGTTGGCAACCCACTTATCAATTAGTCATCAAATCAATAGTTCCCAATTTTGGCCTATAAAAGGAGGCATTTGCCATGCATTTAGGCATCTTGGTTTCCAGATCAAGATCATGCTCTTCCTTTCTCTCTTTGTATTTTTTGTAATGTTTATGCTTTACTTTCACCCGGCAACGGCGCCAAAAAACTTGACACGACTAAAAGGTTGATGTCTTCTCCCAAGTGCAGGAGTGTCGAAATAATAAATAACCCGGCAAGACCGGGGTCGAACCACAGGGAGGTTAATTATACAAATTATAAACAATAATTATAAACAACAACAACAACAACAATAAT
>NW_011501055.1:18828-23714 GCF_000495115.2 Populus euphratica
TAGTAGTAGTAGTAGTAGTAGTAGTAGTAGTAGTAGTAGTAGTAGTAGTAGTAGTAGTAGTAGTAGTAGTAGTAGTAGTAGTAGTAGTAGTAGTAGTAGTAGTAGTAGTAGTAGTAGTAGTAGTAGTAGTAGTAGTAGTAGTAGTAGTAGTAGTAGTAGTAGTAGTAGTAGTAGTAGTACTAATAATAATAATAATAAAGAAATAGAAGAAGAAGAAGAAGATGAGAACTTTGAGATGGAATATTAATGTAACGATTAAACAATGATAATAACAAATGTCAAGGTTAGAGGTTCCACTAATGGTATATCAAACAAGTATAGTATAAACTCTTATTATTGAATTGGAAACCACACACAAAGGAGGTTCCAATCAGATTATATATTGTTAACATGATTACATTAGTCATCTTATTCAATTAATGCTAATACTTGTAAATCTCGTCAAGCATTCATGATTATAACTTATGTTAACAATAAATCAAGTTCCTTTCATAGCTCAGGTGTCGGTTATACCATACATTATGGGCTATGAAAGTGCCAAGCATTTGTTGTACCAAGTGTTATATAACATAAATCAAGATTAGTCATTTAACAAGCAAAGTATTAAAGAGTGAACAAGATAACAAATATAAAACATGTTAGTATCAAACATTAAAGTTCATATTAAGTTTACATTATACTTATTCTTACACCATTAGTGTAACCTTTTCACCTTGACATAATTAACTTAGCTAGACATAATGAAAGAAAGCAAAATAGATAAACAAAATAAGAACATAAAAGTTAACTAAGTAAAGGAAAGGAAATGAAAGGCATAAACTTAATATTAATGAAAACAAAGCATAAAAAATACAAAGAGAGAAAGGAAGAGCATGATCTTGATCTGGAAACCAAGATGCCTAAATTCATGGCAAATGCCTCCTTTTATAGGCTAAAATTGGGAACTATTGATTTGATGACTAATTGATAAGTGGGTGGCCAACTTTTGACTTGGTGACAATCTTTATCTTCTCTTGTCTGCCCAAAACGTCATTGATAACGTCAAAATTGGAGCCAGTTGCAAACATGAAAGTTGTAGGCAATTGTCTCAGCTTTCTTGTGTAAAAACTTCAGCTCATTTGGACTTCTAGAACTCTAGATATGGCCAAAATACCGAACAGTGCTCGGGCTGGAAGACAGATTCGGGCTTCTTTGTTGTTGCTACAATTTGGACTTGATAATGGCCTTTTTAGATCTTGGGCTCCATATGAAAGTTGTAGGCCTATGTCTTACCTTTCCATCCATATAAATTTGACCTAAATCTGAGATATATAGCTCTAGATATGACCCAATTACCGAACAGTGTTCCGGTTTGGATTGCACCGACATCTCTTTTCTAAGTTTGGCCATCTCTTTATCCTTGCAATTTAAGTTCTTCAAGTCATCAATCAATCCTTTCATTTATGTGATAAGTCTGCATTAAAAATAGACATTTACCACAAATTAAAGGTATCTTATATTATTAGATACATTATTATAAAACATGTTTTAGTTAAGGAGTTATTGATACTTCAAGTGCAAAATGATGATAAAAATGCACTTTTTAAATTTTAAGTTAAGTACTAATCACACCCCCAAACCAGCTTATTACTAGTCCCTAGTATTTTTTTAATGTTTAAGTTTTGCTTTTATTAATCTCTTGTTTATGCTTTTCATTTCCTTTCCTTTCCTTTACTTAGTTAACTAATGATTAGTACTTAAAAGTGCATGATAAAAATACACTTTTAAGTAGTAATCATTAGTTAACTAAGTAAAGGAAATGAAAGGAAATGAAAAGCATAAACAAGAGATTAATAAAAGCAAAACTTAAACATTAAAAAAATATAAGGAAAAAGAGCAAGAACATGATCTTGATATGAAAACCAAGATGTTTAAATGAATGGCAAATACCTCTTTTTATAGGCCAAAATTGAAAACTATTGATTTGTTGACTAATTGTTGAGTGGGTGGCCAACTCTTGATTTGGTGACAATCTTTATCTCCTTGTTTGAACAAAACACCATTGCTAACATCAGAATTTGAACAAACTTAAATCCTGAAAGTTCTAGGAAGTTGTCTTAATTTTCTAACCAAAAACAATTGAGGTTATTTGGACTTCTAGAACTCAAGATATGGGTTGAACACTAAATAGTGTTTGGGCTACAGGATATTTTTGGACTTCTTTGTTGTTGCTAAGATTTAGACTTCCAAATAGTAGAATATAGTCTTGCCTACCATAAATGTTTTAGGCCTATGTCTTGGCTTTCTAGCCATATAAACCAAATTAAAATCCAAAATCTATAGCTCCAGATATGATCCAATAACTGAACAGTATTCCAATTTTGACCAAACGAGCATCACTTTTCTAAGCTTCACCTTTTCTTTGTCTTCTCAATTTCAGTAGTTGAACTCATCAATCAATCCTTTAATTTTTATGATAGGCTTGCATTTTAGATGAACATTTACCATAAATTAAAGGTATCTTATAGTATCAAACTTGTTATTGTAAAACATATTTTAATTAAAGAGTTATTGATACTTCCATCAAGAAAATATGCTTTTTTATAAAACCTTGATAAAAATGCTTTTTTAAGTACTAATCACCTACCATTAGAAAATCAAACCTTATAATCAAAAGATTTGATCTAGCTATCAAGAAAAAGTTAGCCCTTCCATCAAGAAAAAGAGAAAAGCCCTATAATAAAGAAAGCGAACTATATTATTAGAAAATCAAGCCTTACAATTAGAAAGTCCAACCTTGCCACCAAGAAGGCCAAACTAATCATGCCATTAGGAAGTGTAAGTCTTATAATGGAATAGTCACCCATACAATCATGAAGTCCAACCTTACTATTAAAAAGGAAATTCAACCATGCTAATAAGGAAATCAAGCTTAGCTATTAGGAAAAGAGTAAGTTTTGCCATTAAGGAAAAAAAAAAGTAAGAGCCCTGCAATAAGGAAATTCAACCTTACCATAAGGAAATCAAGCCATACAAATAGGATATTCAGCCTTTCCATTAAGAAAAAGTGAGCCCTAATATTGGAAAAAAATTAAAGAAAAAAAAAGAAGAAGAGTCAAGCAGTTATGAAAGTCAATTATACCATTATGAAATCAAGCCATGCAAGCCATTAGAAAAAGCAGACCAACCCTTCCATTAAAAAGTCTAAGTCTTCCAATGGAGAGTCTAATGTTGCCATAAGGAGAGTCATGACTTATGTCAAAAAATGAACTTTGTTATTTAAAGATTTCAATCCAACAATGGGCAAGTCACAGCTAGACCACAAGGTAAGTCACCCTTTAAATGACTAAATTTTAAATGTTTTATAAAATTCAAAATTTCCTAGCTAAGTCACATCTTGACTTTGTATTGGGTTTTCCAAAACACATACACACAATGAAAATGATAAATTTAAATTTTTTAAGAGTCATAGGAATCTTATTAAATAATCTAGGATCATTTAAGGTTTTTGCAAATTTTACCTGAAGATCATATCTTCTTTTGAAGTTTGATGAATTTTTTCCAAATTAGGTTATCACAAACCACAAGTCATCTAATATTTAGTCTTTAATAATAATCTACATGAACCACTAGTTAAAAATCTCTATAAACCTTTTTATAAAAGAGAGGGATTGGTATGCCTATGAGTATTAGCTCTCTTTGTTTTATAACTTACATAATTTCTCTCTATATCAAAAATATAAGACATAATATTTTATTTATAGAAAAAAATTAATAATTCTATAAATGGTAAAATATCATTCTACCCTTAAATAATATCACATATATGATTTCAAGAAAATTTTAAAGATTTATTCAATCAAGTCCCTATATGATTTCTTTAGGTCTAGAATTGTAGTTCTATGTATTAATTATTTTTTGGTCCTTAATTTCTAAAACTTATTCACAATCAAGTCATACTTGATTAATTATCCTAGTTTAATTTATGACTAATGGTTCTTAACATGTGTGACCCATTAGGTTCCTAATAAGTTGGCCCAATACAAATCATAATGTTAAGTAAAATAGAATTAAATAAATTAAACAATTAAATTTATTATCAATTTAACAATTGATTAATTTATATAGAAAATCAAACACATCGTCTAACAATATGTTATAATCACCTAAATATTAGAAAATTCATATGTGGCTTGATTTAACCTTCCAGCGAGCATTTTCTCAATGTAATTATTATCCATTAATCAATAATTTTTTAATTTAGATATTATAGCATGAAGAGTATCTGTTATGTCAAGATATATTTGTTCTTAACACTATAGTTATTGATTTTTTAAATAAAATTTGAAACTCTTTTTAAATTTTATTCCACTAAATGCAAGGATTTCATAATCTATACTAGTTGAGAATAGTTAGAACATTTTATCTAATTTCCCTAGGGTGATGAATCCTCTTTTTATTACTCAAATAATTTCATATATTTTATGTTATTTGTTTATTTGTATCCTTGATTAGGTTAACATGCGATAAGGATCAAAGCATAATATTTTTTATATAAGATAACTTAGTGATATCAAATCTAAGGATCAAATACACAACTATCCAACTATCACTTAAGCCTTTCTATAAACATAGTCAGTCTCCCCATATAGAATTCTCATATAGGTTAGTTCAATATACATGTCATCTAATATGCTCTTATATATTACTAGATATACCACATATCTTAGTTTATGAGAACAACTATTTCCTTTCATAAAATGAGAAATATAATATGTATCAATTTCAATGACACGATAAAAAGATTAATGTCTTCTCCCAAGTGCAGGAGTGTCGAAGTAATAAATAACCCGGCAAGACCGGGGTCGAACCACAGGGAGGTTAATTGTAAAAATTATAAAAAACAA
>NW_011501055.1:28622-32000 GCF_000495115.2 Populus euphratica
TCCTTTCATTTATGTGATAGGGCTGCATTTAAAATGGACATTTACCACAAATTAAAGTTATCTTATATTATTAGATATATTATTATAAAACATGTTTTGGTTAAGGAGTTATTGATACTTCAAGTGCAAAATGATGATATAAAACCATGATAAAAATGCACTTTTAAGTACTAATCATTCAACAACTCTAATTGATTTACAGTCTTAATAAAACATCAACAAGGAACATTTAGAAACAATGTTTCGATGTAATAGCAATCTAATAATTATAATAACTTTATAATTTTCATTGTAAAACAATTTTGTTGTGGGACTTTATCTTTACTCTAGATTTATTAATAAAATATAAATGAATATTATAGATAAATAAGACTTTATTAATAATAAATATGCTTTTACATAAATAAATTCACTGTCACGTGTAACCTATCAATTGGCTACATGACATATATGATTAGTACTTAAAAGTATATTTTTATTAAGGTTTTATATCATTATTTTGCACTTGAAGTATCAATAACTCCTTAATTAAAACATGTTTTATAATAACAAGTCTGATACCATAAGATATCTTTAATTTATATTAAATATTCATTCTAAATGCAGGCCTATCAAATAAATGAAAGGATTGATTGATAAGTTGAAGTACTTAAATTGAAAGGACAAAGAGAGTGTGAAACTTAGAAAATAGATACTGGTTTAGTCCAAACTGAAACACTATTCAGTAATTGGATCATAACTAGACCTGTAGAACTTGGATTTAGATTTGCTTTATATAGATGGAAAGCTAAGACATTGGCCTAAAACTTTCATGGAAAGCAAAACTCAATTCTGTTGTTTGAAAGTTCAAATCTTAGCAACAACGTAAAAGTCTGAATATGTCATGTAGCTCAAATACTCTTCAGTGTGTAGCCTATATCTTGAGTTCTAGAAAGCTAAGATAATTTCCTAGAACTTTCATAATAGTTTGTTCGAATTCTGATGTTACCAATGATATTTTTGGCAAACAAGAAAAGGATTGTCACCAAGTCAAGATGTTGTCATCCACTTAAAAATTAGTCATCAAATCAGTAGTTCTTAATTTTGGCCTATAAAAGGAGGCATTTGCCATATATTTAGGCATTTTGGTTTCCAGATTAAGATTATGCTCATGCTCTCTCTTTATTGTAATGTTTAATTTTTACTTTTATTAGTCTCTTGTTTATACTTCTCATTTTCTTTTCTTTACTTAGTTAACTTTTATCTTATTTATGTTCTTATCTTATTTATTTATGTTTCTCTCTTTTATTATTTTTAGTTAAGTTTATTATGTCAAGGTAAGAAGGTTACACTAATGGTGTAAGAATAAGTATAGTGTAAACTCCATATGGACTTCAATGTTTGATACTAACATATTTTGTATTTGTTATCTTGTTCACTTTTAATACTTTGCTTGTTAAATGTTAGTCTAGATTTATATTGTATAACACTTGGTACAACAAATATTCCACTACTATTATTGTTGTTGTTGCTATTGTTATATTATTGTTGTTTATAATTTATACAATTAACATCTCTATGGTTTGACCTTGATCTTGTTAGGATATTCATTACTTTGACACTCCTACACTTAGGAGAAGACATCAATTTTTTGGTCATGTCAATATGCATTAACACTATCCCATTTTCATTTAAGCCAATCACTCATGTATTAAATATCATATCGCTCTATATAATGATGACACTTTTATTGGTATAGTAAATTAGTAAAAGGATTTATATGATTATTTTCAATGGATACTTGTTTTATCTTTACATCTTTATTTTCTATGATTCTCTAATTAAATGGAATTACCTAAATACATGTTTAGATTATTGATGGGACCTTGATTTATTTACTTGTGTAATAGCTTCATTATTATCATAGTATAGAGCTATGAAATTAACAATTCTAAGAACCAATCCTAGTTCAATGATGAAATTTTTTATTCAAATAATCTTTTTTGTCTATTAAATATAGAGGACTATTTAACCTTAATTGTAGAATATGTTGTAGTCTCTTGTTTGGAACTCTTTTCACTCATAACACTACCATTTAAAGTAAAAATATATCTTGACTAGAATTAGTTATCTTCAATATCAAATTAAAAACTATCATCTGAATGACCATGAAAAACTAGCTCATATATTTTATAAACCAATAAGAATTCTTAGTTCTTCTTAAGTACATAAGAGTGTTTTTAATAATCTTCCAATAACTGTCACTTGGATTAAATGAGTATCTACTTGTTATGCTCAAAGTGTAAGATATATCTGGTCTTGTACACAGCCCCACATGTATTATGGATCCAATAAACAAAGTGTATGGAATCATTTCCATCATATCTCTCTCAATCAGTGTCTTAGAGCATATATATTTGGAGAGATGTATCACATATGAAATTGGTAAGTATTGTTAGGGGAAACGTCAGGGATGACACACTTTAATGAGAGCCTCCCAAGAGGTATTTGTTGGGAAAGAAGAGGTTTTGGATTTAATCATAAAATTATGTTCAAGGTTCAAGAGTCGCCACCTAGTATTAAATTACTAGAAAACATGATAGTATGCGAGAGTCTGAGTAAGGGATTAATTATACAAGTGGAAGATGCATCATCTCTGGTGCACCCTACCTAAAGTAAGTTGCATTGTTGTTTGAATGTTTTTCTAGGTCAAGTTTCTATTATTTAGTCTTCTTCTAAGATATAAGACAAATCTCCGTTCTTGAGAGAGTCTCTACCTTATTGGGTTCAATTCTAATCGCTCTAAAGTCTAAATTTTAGCAACATATTTATTTTATATTTATATCTTTAATACCTGAGGGTGTACTCTATTGTATAGTTTTACACCCCTAAATATTAAAATCTATATCTAAATCATAATATAAAATGAACAAAATGATTGGTAAAGAGTTTTTGACATTTTGGTCAAATTCTAATACATAAACATAACCTGGTTATAATATCTTTTTTTTGTTTTGCATTTTAAAAAAATGAGAAAGATGTAATTTTTTTTTTAATGAAAACATGCTTGGAAAACCTTTAGGATTTGGCCATATGCATGAAAACAAAACTTTTTTTTTATTTTTTAAAGGGAAATTAATTTAAAGTTCTAAGATTTTTTTTGAATTTTTTTCAAGAAATGCTTTAAAGAAAATCAGATATTTTAACACCAGATTTATATCTTACAATGTAAAACACAACTTAATATTATCCCAAATTGCTAAAAAAAAATGTAAAAAAGTCAGAAATATTTTAAAATGACCCTTAAAAATTTATATATATATATATATATATATATATATATATATATTGGGTTGGGCTAAATGTGACCTGATTAGTATTTAAAAGAGTATTTATATC
>NW_011501055.1:32283-32740 GCF_000495115.2 Populus euphratica
ACTGTTTGGTAATTCGATCATATCTGGAGCTGTAGATCTCAGATTTAGGTCCACTTTATATGGATGGAAAGGTAAGAAATAGGCCAACAACTTTCATATGGAGACAAGATCTAAAAAGGTCATTTTCAAATCCAAATTGTAGCAAAAACAAAGAAGTCTGAATCTATCATATAGCCCGAGTACTGTTTAGTATTTGACCTATATCTGGAGTTTTAGAAGTCCAAATGACCTCCATTTTTTTTATAGAAAGCTGAGACAATTTCCTATAACTTTCATATTTTTAAGTGGTTCCAATTATGATATTATTAATGATGCATACTGCATAGTATAACCGACACCTGAGTTATGAAGAGAACTTGATTTATGGTTAACATAAGTTATAATTATGAATGCCTGATGAGATTTAGAAGTATTAGCATTAATCGAATAAGATGACTAATATAATCATGTTAACAAT
>NW_011501055.1:32994-53546 GCF_000495115.2 Populus euphratica
TACTACTACTACTACTACTATTACTACTATTATTGTTACTATTTTTCTTGTTATTATTGTCGTTGTATTATTGTTATCTATAATTTATACAATTAACCTCCTTGTGGTTTGACCCTAGTCTTGTCGGGTTATTTATTACTTCGACACTCCTATACATCAATCTTTTGGTCGAGTCATAGCCCAACAGACCTAGCCTTTTTTTAGGTTAGACCCGGCCCAGATATATGAGCTTGGTTGAGATAGGTCTAGCCCGACTCAGTTTAGTCACTGGTCCAACCCAATGTCTAAATTAAGTGAATAGTGGAATTTGAATTATACATTACACTATTCACATACAACTTAGTTACATATGAAAGGTGGAGTGGGGGAGAAGAAGAAGAAGAAGAAGAAGAAGAGAGTTACTTGGCATAGAGGCCTTAACTAGTTAGAGGGGGTCTAGCTGGTGGCCGGGGAGGCCTTGGTGGAGGAAATGGTGGTCAACGCTTGCCATGGAAAGAAGGAGAAACCTTTGGCTAGGAGGAAGAAGGAGAAGTTGATAGAGAAAAGAGAGAAACTTGTCATGGTTATTTTATTGTTAGCGAAGAGTTGGGTTGGTAGAGAAGGTTAGGCCGCTCTTAATCACGACATTGCTAAGGTGAAAATGGTTGAAGAGACAGTAGAGAGAGAGAGAAAGGAGAGAGAGAATTGCTGATTGGCAGAAAAAACGAGAAAGGAGCTAGTTTTTGGCCAAATTTAGACCCGATTGTTTCCTCCTCGAAATCATAAAATCCACCCCTATTTATAAGGGGTGGAAAAGGGACATTTTATTGTCACTGATGCCTAATATTTGCCTTTAATTCAACCTGGAAAGATCCCTACCATTGGCTCAAAGTAACTATCATGGGCTGTCAGATTTGTTGCAAGAAACGAGCTGGTCAGGTGGCCATTTTGGGCCATCCCACAGCCGTTGTGGTGCCAATCAGCCAGAACACATCACATTGGTGTGTAGTTAGGTGTTAGACCATCTTTATATGTAAATTTTGTCTAATTTAGTAGAGAGATGAAGCATAAAAAGCCCCAAGAAGAAGGTCACTCAAGCATCTCCTCTAAAGAAAAAGATGAACAGTTAACCCCAAAACGGTGTCGTTTTGGTAAAGTTCATTTTAGTCCTTTGATTTCTAATTTCTCTCAATTACACCTTTAATTAGCTTCAAACTTTTAATTTTGTTCAATTTTGCCCCTAACAAACTTCAATTTCAACTCTAGATTTGAGTGCCTTTTTGTTTTGATCATTGGTCTTGGATTTATATAATTTGACCCTCAATTGACCATTAAACTTTCAATTTTCTTTAATTTTATCCTTGATTTCAATCAATTGAGTCCCGAGTTTCATTATTCTTGGATTTATACAATTTGACTCTCAATTGACCATTAAACTTTCAATTTTCTTCAATTTTATCCTTGATTTCAATCTACTGAGTTCTAGAGTTTAACGCCCTTTTCAAAATGGTTCATGGTTATGAATCTCTTTAATTTAACTCATAATTGACCCTAAGACTTTGATTTTCTTGTAATTTTACCCCTGATTTCAATCAATTGACTTGGTAAAAATTAAATTTAGTCTACTAAAATTTCAATCTTCTTAATTAATCTCAAATTGGGCTCTCAAACTTAATTTTTCACCAATTAAACCTATAATAAAATTAATTTGATCCATTTAAATTATAATTAAGTCCATGCACCTAATTAAATCTTTCAATTAAATCCAAATTAATTCTTAAATATAATTAAACTTTAATTTGGCTAGTGATTAAATTATATTGGCATATTAAAAATCTAATTATGTTCCTACGCTTAATTTTTATATAGATCCATCTACTAATAATTTAATTTGACCTTGAATATGTATTTTATTTTTTGGTAAAATAATGTACACTTAGGCTCCCGATTCCATCTAAAATTGTAGTTTAATTTTTTCTACATAAGAAGGTGGAATGTTTGAATTGCTCATCATAACTCGTACCATATTCAATAGGGTATGATTTCTCTTTTCAGAAACTCTATTATGTTTTGATGTTCTAGGAGGTGTCCATTGTAAAAGAATCCTATTTTCTCTTTGATAATCTTGACTCAATTATTTACCACCTTGATTAAATCAAAATATTTTAATACTCTTTTCAATTTTTTTTTCAATTTCATTTTTTAATTCTTTAAACCTTTTCAACTGATTTAGATATATATTTCATCAAATACACATAATCATATTTAAAATGGTCATTGGTAAATATAATGAAATATGTATATTTATCTATGGCATGAATCATCATTGGTGTGTGTGTGTTGACACGACTAAAAGATTGATGTCTTCTCCTAAGTACAAGAGTGTCGAAGTAATAAATAACCTGGCAAGACCGGGGTCAAACCACAAGGAGGTTAATTGTACAAATTATAAACAACAACAACAACAACAACAACAACAACAATAATAATAATAATAAAGAAAAAGAAGGAGAAGAAGAAGAAGAAGATGAGAACTTTGACATGGAATATTAATGTAATGATTAAACAATGATAATAACAAATGTCAAGGTTAGAGGATCCATTAGTGGTCTGTCAAACAAGTATAGTATAAACTCTTATTATTGAATTGGAAACCACCACACAAAGGAGGTTCCAATCAGATTATATATTGTTAACATGATTACATTAGTCATCTTATTCCATTAATGCTAATACTTGTAAATATCGTCAAGCATTCATGATTATAACTTATGTTAACAACAAATCAAGTTCCTTTCATAACTCAGGTGTCGGTTATACCATACATTATGGGCTATGAAAGTGCCAAGCATTTGTTGTACCAAGTGTTATACAACATAAATCAAGATTAGTCATCTAATAAGTAAAGTATTAAAGAGTGAACAAGATAACAAATACAAAATATGTTAGTATCAAACATTAAACTCCATATTATCATCATTCATTTTTTTTCTTTTTTTTGTTTGTTTTTTATTTTTTTTTCAAATTATGTACTATCCATTTCCCTTAGTTGTTACCTTTAACAAAAGAACATAAATAATGTAATAATCCAATGTACAACCCACAATCATATGTTAAAGTGTGTATGTGTAAATTAAGGTTTAAGAATACATGTTAAATGAGTATATGAGCAGAATTAAGTGATAACAATATGAGAGTTTGTAAACCTGAATATTTCAAGAAGTATTATGATAGACCTTATTAAGAATGGTTACTAAGATGTGTCTCAAGAGTCATAAAAAGATCTCATTTACTCTGCCATCATAGTAACAACAATTTTGCACATGCTTTATGAAATAGAAAACACAGTTAGTTAAAATTTTTTGGTTTAGCTACCACTCTCTCCTCCCAACCAAAACGAGATATTGTCCTCAATGTTCTAAGGTAAAAAGATAGAGTATAGAAGGTATCACCTGAAGTAATGAACACTAACAAATCTAAAACACTAAAACAAAAATAAGAAATAACAAAACACAATAATAAACACAAAAGGACAAAAAAAAATTACAAATGAAGATTCAAATCTAATATAAGCTTTTTACAGCTTTCCTTAGATGACCACTTTATACGACTCATGGAGGGATCAATTACAGGAATGAAAGATTGTAGTTAGTCAATCAATTGTTCAGCAGTAGGAGCAGAGATTATGATTTGTCATGCAGAAGATGTTAGAAATTCTTTTTCCACAGCATGATCAAGAAAAGACAACAACTTATCATAATAACCATTAACATTTAACATACATATGAGTTTATGGTGAATGTGCAATTAGGCCTAAGAGGAAATATGAAAGATCTCTTCCAATATGCCTAGACCACCTGGTAAAGTAATGAAGGCATCAACATGGTTAAACATTGCATTCATTCGAGCCGACATAGTAGAGACCTGAAGTTCCTCTTCAATTCTTTTTCCAATGAAGTCCCTTTATTTATTATATTTTTTTTTTGAAAAGCATATGTATGAACAGGTAGTTGTGATTGTGGCTCACATCTTCCCTAGGTTTTACGTCCAAGAACGGCTTAAACGTTCTCTACGGGTTGAGGATAGGCTTCCCATCCAGTTTTCTTAAAAACTAGTAAACAGGGTCTTTTTTAGTCAGATTCCAAAGACTAATCAAGCATGTTTTTTTATGAAATAGTGGTCATAAATCATGAATTGCACGATGCACATCTCCACTAGGATGCGTCTCAAGAGTTAATAGAAGATTATCTAAAGACTCCTTACTCAGGTCATCTTTAATGAATTGTATTTTATCTTCACGGTTTATAGATACCATTCTTAAAGAATGACATTGTGCATTACAAGTCCATCTAGCACATCGATGACAGACTTTCAGTCGTTTTGCATGACGTTTCTTTGCAAAAGTGCTTTTACCTGTTCCAGCCATGTGTGAAATGAAGGAATTAGAGGACTCACCTGATAATCGGACATTTGCTTCAATCAACCAGCGAATATCTTCAGGAATTCCAAGCTTCATTAACAACCTCAATCTTGCACATCTAGTATGGTAAATTTTTGTAATCGCATTCTAAGGTAGAGCGGGAAAATACTTTTTCAATTTTTCAAGATTAGTGTCCATTTTCAAATAAGAATTGGAAGAGAGATTCAAAGAATTGCACAAATATATACATAGATATCAGTTATTATGGGAAACTGAAAGAACTGACTTAAGTCACGAAGTACCGTTGTCCGCCATTTGATCGGGTGAGAGAAACTAGCAAAAATCACTAAAAAAGAAACACAAAAACAATGTGAGAAAAACAAAATAATCAACCTTTATCTACAAGATCATTCAAACCAGTTGATTCATTTTCACTAGGAAAATTATCAAAGTAAGCTTTCAAACGATGTCCATTTTCCTTAAAAATATTGTCATTCATTGAATTCTCAATTTCAAAGGCCCCATAAGTATACACATGTTTCTTAATAAATGGACTATCCTATCTTAATCTTAGCTCTCTAGGGAATAAATGGAGTTGAGAATTATAAAACAAAACTTTTTGACTAGTATCAATTTTTTGACAATTTTCACAAGTTTTGCAGAATGCATGCATGTCTTTAAACATTGTGGGCCAATAAAATCCATTTTCAAAGATTTTTGCAGGTGTCTTTTTTTACAAGAACTAACTCCCACATGGTTCAGAATGACAAAGTTTAATAACACTACTTACCTCATTGTCGGGAATTAATCTTTAAAATATTTGATCGGAACAATATTTGAATAAGTTAGGGTCATCCCAATAAAAGTTCTTCACTTCGTTCAAAAACTTTCTTTTGTCTTAGGTACTCCAATGAGCTGGCAAATCTCTTGAAGCAAGAAAATTGTTATTTTTATCATACCAAGGCATTGGACTAAGAGAAAGTAAAGATTCGTTAGGAAAGTGATCATTGATTGGTGTGATGTCAGATGTCGAATTTGTTGTCACTTTGACAAAAGATTCGTATCAACATTTTCGGTGTGTTTTTCATCCATGATTTCTTCCTTAAAATAAATCATTTGCAAATCTTCAGATTCATCCAACTCATTTTTACTTAAAGTAGATTCAAGTTGATCATCGACTAATTCCTCAATATGATCTACTTCTTGTAAATCATTATCATCTTCAGGTTGCTTGCAAACGTTGAAAATATTCATCTCGAATGTAATGTTTCCAAATGATAGCTTCATCAGTCCATTCCTATAATTAATCAATACGTTAGAAGTTACAAGAAATAGACGTCCTAAAATAACAGAAAATGAATTACATACTTCAACAGGTTGTGTGTCCAAGACAACAAAATCCACAGGATAAATGAATTTATCAACTTGTACTAGCACATCTTTAATTATTCCTCTAGGCACTTTTACAGATCTATCAGCAAGTAAAAGAGTTACAGAAGTTGATTTTAACTCCCCTAGATTGAGACTTTGAAAAACCAAATATAGAAGTAAATTCACATTAGCTCTAAGATCAAGTAAAGCTCTATAAATTTTATGTTCTCCAATAAAGCAAGAAATTATAGGACAACCACGGTTTTTATATTTCAAAGCATTATTGTTCTGAAGAATGGCACTTACTTGTTCGGCTAAGAAGGCTTTCTTTTTCACATTCAATTTTCTCTTTACAGTGCATAAATCTTTCAAAAATTTAGTATAAGATGGTACCTATTTAATAGCATCTAGCAAAGGTATATTAATCCTTACCTGTTTGAAAGTTTCAAAGATTTCAGAATTGTGATTGACTTTTCTTTGTTTGGTCATAGCATGAGGAAATGGAAGTGCTGGTGGGGAATCAGTCTCTTCCTTGCAATGATCAGGTTCAACCATTTCCTTACCCTTGGAGACTAACTCATCTTCTTTCTCACAAGGTTTAAGAATGAGTTTTTTAATAACCTTACCACTACGGAGAATAGTGACTGATTTGACTTGATCCAGATGTTGGCTTCCGGAACTGCTTGTACTTGAATTGTACTGCCTTTTGGGATTTTGCTGGGGTTGAGATGGAAACTTACCTTTCTCCTAAAAAATGAGAGTAGATGTGAACTTTGCAAGAGTATCTTTCAAATGAGCCATGGTTTGAGCATTTTGAGCGTTGATTGTCTCTTGCTTTTCAATGAATGCATGTAATGTTTCCTCAAGATTTCTTCTAGGAGGAGGAATATAAGGAGGTCCATATCCATGAGAATTTGACCACAACTCGATGGTCATTGGTTCGAGATGCAATGGCCTCCACCCATTTAGACACATAATCAACAGCTACAAGGATGAATTGGTAACCAAATGAACTTGGAAAAGGTCCCATGAAATCAATCCCCCAACAATCAAATATTTCCAAAACAAGGATGGGGTTAAGGGGCATCATGTTACGCCTAGTGAGGCTACCTAGTCGTTGGCATCGGTCACATGCAACACAGAATGCATGAACATCTTTAAACATGGTAGGCCAATAAAAACCACACTGCAAGATTTTGGCAATGGTTTTCTTGGAAGAGAAATGCCCACCATAGGCTAATGCATGACAAAAATTAATGACCCTTGGAATTTCATGATCAGGGATGCACCGCCTAATAATTTGGTCAGGACAGTATTTAAATAGGTAGGGGTCATCCCAAAAAAAGGTGCGCACATTGCGCAAGAATTTTTGTTTGTCAAGTTTAGACCAATGAGAAGGAATCTGACTTGTGGTTAGGTAATTTGTTATGTCAGCATACCATGAAGAACCAATGTAAGAGACAATACCTGCACAAAATAAATTTTCATCAGCAAAGAGTTCATTTATTGGAGATTCATCAATTATGGTCTTATAGCTTGAAAGACGAGACAAATGATCAGCCACTACATTCTCTACTCCCTTTTTATCTCGAATTTCAAGGTTAAACTCTTGGAGTAGGAGGATCCATCGAATCAAACGTGGTTTGGCATCTTGTTTTGTGAGCAAATATTTCAATGCTGCATGATCAGTGAAAACAATAACAAGAGATCCAACCAAATAAGACCTAAACTTGTCTAATGCAAAGACCACAACTAAGAGTTCTTTTTCAGTTGTAGTGTAATTCAATTGAGCATCATTCAAAGTCTTGCTAGCATAATATATGACATGAGGTTTCTTGTCTTTTCTTTGCTCTAAAACAGCCCCAACCGCAAAATCACTAGCATCACACATCAGTTCAAATGGTAAAGACCAATCAGGAGCTTGTATGATTGGTGCAGTTGTCAACAACCCTTTAAGCTTTTCAAAAGCTTCTTGACATTTTGATGTCCAATCAAATGGGACATCTTGTGACAACAAGTTACACAATGGTTTGGTAATGGTACTAAAAGAATGAATGAATCTTCGATAAAAACCAGCATGTCCTAAAAAGGATCTCACATCTTTCACAGTCTTAGGGGTAGTTAATTTTTGAATGACTTCCACTTTTGACTTATCTACCTCTATCCCTTTTGAAGAGACAATGTGATCTAAAACAATGCCATGTGTCACCATAAAATGACACTTCTCCCAATTGAGTACAAGATTGCTCTCTTCACACCTTTCAAGAACTTTTTCTAGATTCATTAGACACAACTCATAAGAATCCCCATAAACTGAAAAATCATCCATGAAAACTTCTAAAAAAGTTTCCACCATGTCACTAAAGATACTCATCATACACCTTTGAAAAGTGGCTGGTGCATTACACAAACCAAATGGCATTCTTCTATAAGCATAAGTACCAAAAGGACAAGTGAAAGTGGTTTTTTCTTGGTCTTCTAAAGAAATCTCAATTTGGTTGTAACCTGAGTATCCATCCAGAAAACAATAGAAAGCTCTTTCAGCTACTCTTTCAAGCACTTGGTCTAAAAATGGAAGCGGAAAATGGTCCTTCCTAGTCACCATGTTCAATTTACGATAATCAATGCACATACGCCATCCAGTTTGGATTCTAGTTGGTACCAGCTCATTATTTTTATTCTTCACTACCGTGACTCCAGATTTTTTTGGGACAACTTGGGTTGGACTAACCCATTTTGAGTTTGTAATAGGGTAAATGATACCTGCATCAAGTAGCTTAAGCACTTCACCTCTCACTACTTCCTTCATGTTTGGGTTCAATCGTCTTTGCATTTGCCTTACAGATTTAGCCTCTTCTTCAAGATAGATTCTATGTGTACATAAAAGAGGGCTAATTCCTTTCAAGTCAGTAATTTTCCACCCAATTGCTTTCTTGTGTTTTCTCACCACTCTCAAAAGTTTTTGTTCTTGCTCTATGCTAAGTTTTGATGAGATCACAATAGGATATGATTCATCTTCCCCTAGAAATGCATACTTAAGATCACTCGGTAAAGGCTTCCTTTCTAGTTTATCAGGCTGGACAAGAGATTTCTCAACTTTCACTTGGGGTGAAATCAAAGGCTCAAATGATGGGGTCCATTGACCTATTGACATAATAGGCATTGGATCTAGATAAGTCTCGAGTTCTCTTACTTCCTCATCAACACATTCCAAAGAACAAAATCTTTCATCATGAATTAAAGTTCTCTCCAATGGATCCTTGATCCACACTCGCTCAAAGTGTTCTTGACAAACTGTTTGGATGAAATCTACCTCTCTAATGTCCTCATGTTCCCCGATTTGTTTGGAGACATTGAATATGTTCATCTCCACAGTCATATTCCCAAAAGACAATTTCATCACTCCATTCCTACAGTTAATTAAGGCATTGGATGTAGCTAGGAAAGGTCTCCCTAAGATGACTGGGATGGGGGCATTAGAACCTTGAATTGGTGCGGTGTCTAACACTACAAAATCAATAGGAAAGTAGAATTTATCTACTTGGACCAACACATCCTCAACGATACCCCTAGGAATCTTGATTGACCTATCAGCTAATTGAAGGGTGATTCGAGTAGGCTTGATTTCTCCTAAACCTAATTGTTCGTAAACAGTGTAGGGTATTAAATTCACACTTGCTCCTAAATCCAACAAAGCTTGATCTATCTTATGACTTCCAATAATGCATGAAATGGTAGAACAACCAGGATCTTTGTATTTGGGAGGGGTCTTAAACTGGATGATGGCACTAGCATGTTCAGTCAGAAAAGCTCTTTCTTTCACATTCAATCTCCTTTTGACTGTGCATAAATCCTTAAGAAACTTTGCATAAGATGGAACTTGTTTAATTGCATCAAGGAGTGGAATATTGACTTTCACTTGTTTGAACAATTCATAGATTTCTGAGTTCATAAGATCTTGTTTAGGTTTCCCTAACCTTTGTGGAAATGGTGCTCTAGGAACAAATTCTAAATCACTCATTTTGACTCCAATTTTTCTTGAATCATCTCCTTTCTCACTCATCCCTTTCTCATTTATCTCACCTTCTTTGTCACTCAAACTCTCATTTGTCACTTGTGTTTTGATTCCCTCTTCACCTTCCCTAGATTTCTCCTTTATAATACCTTTAGGAATCCTAAAACCTACACCTTTGTCAACAATCTTTCCACTTCTAAGGGTAGTGATGGCTTGGACTTGTTCATGGTTTGAAGGTTCACTAGGTGAGGATTCACTCATGTGTACCTGACCTCTAGGATTGGGCATTGGTTGAGCTGGGATTTTTCCCTTCTCTTGAATGCTTAGTGATTGAGTCAACTTAGTTAGTTGACTTTGAATGTCATCTAAGGTCCTATTGGTCTGGTCTTGGAATTTGTAAACTTGGTTGTTGATTCCTCCTTGTGTTTGCATGAATTATTGAAGAGTATCCTCTAAGGATCTCTTATGAGGTGGTTGGTATGTGTTATGTGTGGGAGCATGAAATGGTTGGGGTGGAGGTTGAAATGTTTGAGGTACTGAAGAGCCCTCATTTCTCCATCCAAAATTTGGGTGGTTCCTCCATCCAGGATTATAGGTCTCAGAGTAGGGATTGCCTACTTGGTTTGGAAATGGTTTTCTAACATTACTTGAATCAGAAGTTTGGCCATATAGCACTTCCTTGAAGGCTGGAATGGTAGGACACTCAGTTGTCCTATGCCCTTTGCTCTCACAAACAACACAACTTTCCTCTTGTTGTTCACTTATGACATGCACTTTTTTAATCTCAAGAGACTCTACTTTCCTAGCCAATGAGGCTAATCTAGCATTGAGGTCATTGGTCTCTTTCAATTGAAACTTCCCACTTGAATGAGAAATGGTGTTTCTAGACTCAACATGAACTGGGAGAGAAGTCTCCCATTGCTTTGTATTTTCAGCCAATTGATCAAAAAAATCAAAGGCCTCACTTGGTTCTTTGTCATAAAACTCACCATTACACATGGTTGACACTAGCTTTTTAAAATCTGCGGTAAGAGAGTCATAAAAGAAACTCACTAACCTCCACATCTCAAAACCATGATGAGGGCATGCATTTAACAAGTCTTTGAACCTTTCCCAAGCTTGGTGAAATGACTCATTTGGACTACAAGAAAAATTCATCATTTGACGTTGTAAAGCTGCTGTCCTATGAGTGGGGAAGTATTTTTTCAAAAATTCAGCTTGCATTTCTCTCCATGTACCTATAGACCTAGGACGCAAGGAGTTTAGCCAAATCTTGGCTTTATCCTTTAGAGAGAATGGGAACAATTTAAGCCGAATGGTTTCCTCTGTGCATGTTCTATCAATAAAAGTATTACATACCTCTTCAAAGTCTTTAATGTGTATGTATGGATTTTCAGAATCCATACCATGAAATGTGGGAAGAAGTTGAATCATGCCCGGTTTCGAATTAAAAGCTTGTTGGTTAAGAGGTAAGATAATACACGAAGGTGTACTTTGTCTAGCCGGGTGAAGATACTCTCTAAGAGTTCGAAAATTAGGTTGATCATTGAATTGTGGAGGTCCATTACCTTGAACACTCCCTTCACCCTCTACATCTTCAACATTAGCCATGATAAAATAATAATAATAATAATAATAATAATAATAATATAACAATTATATGAATATGAAAAGAAAGGAAAGAAAAGAAAAAAAAATTGCAAATAAAAGTAATAGCTCAAAAATAAAAATACAACAAATTAAGAAATTCACTCTCCAATTAATAAGCACTATTAACAACAATAAACATTAAAAGATAATTATAAGAAGCTTGAATAAAAAGGCGGTAATACCGGCCAAGCACTTCAAACAATAAATATAAGAAAAATAATCATAACAAAACAACAAAATAAACTGAAATAAGCAAGAGGCGGTAATACCGACCAAGCACTTTAGACAATAAATATAAGAAAAATAACAACAATAAACATTAAAAGATAATTATAACAAGCATGAATAAAAAGGCGGTAATACCGGCCAAACACTTTAGACAATAAATATAAGAAAAATAACAACAATAAACATTAAAAGATAATTATAACAAGCATGAATAAAAAGGCGGTAATACCGGCCAACCGGCCAAACACTTTAGACAATAAATAAAAACAATATCAACCAAATAAAATGAAATAAACAAGAAAAATATTAGCAACTAATAAGAATAGACAATAAAAGAAAAATGGTTGAACCAACCAAAATCCAACAATTAATAGTCCAGTCCACAGTCCAATATCCGAAACGTTAAGGTCAAATTTTTTTTAGGCGGTAAAACCAGCCAATTAAATTTTTTTTATATGATTTTTTTTAGTTTTCCAATAATCAAATCTAAATTTGTTACCTTTGCTTGCTAGCTCCCCGGCAACGGCGCCAAAATTGCTTGACCGCTTTTTATGATCGGCTTGTTTTAACTCGCAAGTGCACGAGTGTGCGATGTAGCAATTAACTCGGTAAGATCGAGGTCATATCCACAGAGAGCTAGATCTGGAAATTAAGCTAAGTAACAAAAAAAACTCAAGAGAAATTAAATTAACAATAACTTGGTTGAAAATAATTGATGGATTTGCTTTTAAAGATAAAAAAAAATGTAAATAGATTTTAAATGACAAGAAAAAGTAAGTCTTGGTCCAAATCAATTTTAATGGTGATGTATTGGTGATTTCTTCAACATATATAAGATAACTCAACCTAATATCAACGATGGTGATATTAGATCGAAAGATATTACAATGAAGATTAAAAAGATGAAGATTGATTATTGCTTAAGAATGAACAAGTACTTTCATATTAAGTAAGACATTGAATCAAGCAATCTCTATACCAAAACTAAAGTTTGTGCATAAAAATTCAAGATTATAACATTACGTAAATGATTTCTAAAATTTCTTTACAATAATAAATCATTCATGAAGAAAATAAGAAGATAAACATTAAGATTCATTCATATCCTAAAGAACTCACCTCAATCACCATTATCCTTGATTTGGATCCAAGAAAGAGTTTAGCCAACCATGATTATATATAAGAACACTTCAATAAACATGAAAGAACTTGAATCCAACTAAAATAATAAGTTTTACAAACTAAAGAACCGAAATCTATAAAGAAGAACACAATACAATTTCAGAAAAAATTCGGACACAAATCTGACTCTAACATTGGACAGCAATTCGACCCTCTTAGAAGCTTTTTTTCGAGAAGTCTATTAGAGACATATTTATAGGCAATTCTATCACCTTTCCAGATCATTAAAGAACAGCTTATTTGGACACCTGAGTCAAAAGTTATGGGCAAAACACCGAAAGGTGTTCTGAAAAATCAAATCAAGACAGCTTTACAACTACTTTGGTGCACGTTTTTCTTCCTCATTTATGAGGTGTCTCCTTCTTCTTTTTGACCCAAAATAATGTTAAAATATCCCCTCCAACTTTCCATCCATGTGCTTGCCTTCTTGGATCAATGGATTACCCAAAATAATTCAATTGTTATTTGTTGTGTGGACATGTAAGATCATGGATTGTGTTTGGGTTGATTTGGGGTTGATTTAGGGCTGATTTGGGGCTAATTTTGGGCTGAATTTGAGCATCAAATAAGTATATAAATGTACTTATTATTTGGGCTAAGATTGACATTGAAACCTTGAGTGTTTAATGGTTGAAGTTTGCACACAACATAAGGCAAGTTTGGGCTTGAAATAAATCATATGATATTCTTTTCTAGAATTGGAATAGAATTGATTTTTGGGACAAATTTGGAGCACTTATTTGAACCAAGATTTGCTTCAATCTTCAACTAAATGTCTCTTCAATTCTTTGTTCTGAATTCCGACGTTGAATTTTCTGAATTAATTCATTTAAGCTCTAAAAACCTATCGAAACATTAAAACAAACTTCATTACTAGAAAACACATCAATTATTATAAAAACAACCAAATAAAAACAATAAATACATATGTAAAATAAGAGACTTAATGACACTTTTGATGCACAATCAGTGGGGAATCAGTCTCTTCCTTGCAATGATCAGGTTCAACCATTTCCTTACCTTTGGAGACTAACTCATCTTCTTTCTCACAAGGTTTAAGAATGAGTTTTTTAATAACCTTACCACTGTGGAGAATAGTGACTGATTTGACTTGATCCAGATGTTGGCTTCCGGAACTGGTTGTACTTGAATTGTACTGCCTTTTGGGATTTTGCTGGGGTTGAGATGGAAACTTACCTTTCTCCTAAAAAATGAGAGTAGATGTGAACTTTGCAAGAGTATCTTTCAAATGAGCCATGGTTTGAGCATTTTGAGCGTTGATTGTCTCTTGCTTTTCAATGAATGCATGTAATGTTTCCTCAAGATTTCTTCTAGGAGGAGGAATATAAGGAGGTCCATATCCATGAGAATTTTGAAAATTATATTGTACTTGAAATGGTGGCTATGAAGTTTGTGCATTATTGTTACCACTCTTCCAACTGAAATTTAGGTGATTTCTCCAACCAAGATTGTACGTTTGTGAATATGGGCTATGACTTGGTCTTTGGAAACTATTTAAAGTATTGGCTTGTTCATGGAGACATTCCTTAAAAGAAGGCAAAGTTGGACAATCATTGGTTGAGTGTTCATTGGTTTCACAAATTTGATACATAATTTCTTGAACAGATTTTAATTAACCACTCTTTTTTAATTATAGTGCCTCAACTTTTCTAGCTAAAGATGCAAATTTGGCTTAGAGGTCATGATCTTCCCTAAGGTTGTACATGCCTCCATTAGATGTATGAGGTTGAGTTTTACCTGGTGCCTCATAAGTACCTATGGTGTCCCAATTTTGAGCATTTTCAGCTAACAAGTCTAGGTACTCCATTGCTTCATTAGGGTCTTTATTTTCAAAAGTTCGATTACACATCAATTCCACCATTTGCCTATCTTTAGGTGTTAACCCTTCATAAAATTGTGAGACCAATCTCCATATTTCAAAACCATGATGAGGACAGGTATTAAGCAAGTCTTTATATCTATCCCAACATTTATAAAATGTTTCTCCTGGTTTTTGAGTAAAAGTGATGATTTGTCTTTCAAAAGAGTTTGTTCTATGAGAAGGGAAAAATTTATTTAAAAACTGTTGTTGCATTTCATCTCAAGCACGAATGGATCCTAACCTAATATTTTATAACCATGTTTTAGCTTTATCTTTTAATGAAAAAGGAAAAAGCTTTAATATGATGGTGTTCATGCTACAATTTAAGTCATTATAAGTGTTATAAACTTCTTCAAATTCTCTTAAATGCAAGTATGGATTTTCTAATTCTAAACCATGAAAAGTGGGTAAAAGTTGAATAATACCTGGCTTAAAATTAAAATAAGATGCATTAGGAGAAAAAACAATACATGATGGTGCACTTGTTCTTGTTGGATTCATATGATCTCTAAGTGTTCTAACACGATTATTCTCAATATTCTCATTATGAATTGATTGGTCATCTTCTTCAGCCATGTTTTCCAAAGAAAATGAGGATTTTCTAGAAAGTCAACCACTTAATGTACATATCCAAACTCTCATGCAAATGCAAAAGAAAAGAAAAGAAAAAGGAAAAAGAAAAAGAAACAACAATTAGAAAAATAAATAAAAGTGAAAATAAAATAAAATAAAATATTTAATTTATACAATAACTTACCTCCCCAGCAACGACGCCAAAAACTTGACACGAACAAAGAGTTGATGTCTTATCCTAAGTGCAGGAGTGTCAAAGTAAAATAACCCGGCAAGACCAGGGTCGAACCACATGGAGGTGAATTATATAAATTACAAATAAAGAAAAAAGATTTGAAGAGAATAATAATAGAAAAGAAGTTGAAGAAAGTTTTGGGATGTGATATTAATGTAAGGATTAAACAATAATAAAACATATGTCAAGGTTATAGGATTCACTAATGGTATTTCAAATAAATATAATATAAACTCTTTTTATTACTCAACTGGAAACCACACACAAAGGAGGTGCGAATCGCATGATTTTTTGTTATTAGCTCATTATAAATTATTAACATAATCATATTAATCATCTTATCTAAGTAACACCATACTTATAAATATCATTAGACATTTATGTTGCTAGTTTATGTTAACAACAAATCAACTTCCTATCATAATAACGATGTCGGCCGAAGACTACGAAGGATCAAGCATTTGATGTACCAAGAGTTATATAACACAAATCTAGATTAACCATTTAATAAGCAAGGTATTAAGAATTAGTAAGATAAAAAGATAAAACATGTTAATAATAATCTTTCTTAGATATAAACATTAAAGTCCATATTGAGTTTATATTATACCTATTCTAACACCATTAGAGAAACCTTTTTACCTTGACATAATTAACTTAGCTAAACATTAAGAAGAAGAAAAACATAAATAAACAATATAAGAACATAAACATAATATAAGCTAACTAAGTATAGGAAAGGAAATGAAAGAGCATAAACAAGAGATTACTATAGCATGAAAGAAAACTTGAACATTACAAAGATATAGAGAGAAAGTAAGAAGATGACTTCTTTTATAGGTTAAGATTCAAAACTATTGATTGATTGAATAATTGGTGGCCATCCATTGATTTGGTGGCTGGTTTTTGACATTAGTGGCTGCTATTTTTTTTATGTTGTGAGCTGGTTATTGATTTTGTTGGCTAGCCAAAACATCATTGCTAACATCAGAACTATAGCTAACTGAATTATGAAAGTTGTGGACAATTGTCTCAACTTTCCAACAAAAAAAACCAGAGCTCATTTGGACTTTTAGAACTCAAGATATGAGCCAAAAACCGAATAGTGTTTAAGCTGCAAGACAGCTTCCGACGTCTTTGTTGTTGCTAAGATTTGAACTTGAAAATGACAGAATTGATCTTTGAGTCCATATGAAAGTTGTAGATCTATGTCTTACCTTTCCATCCATATAAAATGGATCTAAATCCGATATCTACAACTCTAGATATGATCCAATTACCGAATGATGTTCGAGTTTGGAATGCACCACCAACACTTTGCTAAGTTTGGCCTTCTCTTTGTCCTTTCGATTTCAATATTTAAACTCATCAATCAATCCTTTTATTTATGTGATAGCATTTAGGATGAATATTTACCATGAATTAAAGGTATATTATATTTTTAGACTTGCTAATATAAAACATGCTTTTGTTAGGGAATTTAATGATACTTTAGGTGCAATATGATGACATAAATCCTTAATGAGAATGCACTTTTAAGTATCAATCAGCCTGCATATAAAATGAGCATTTACCATAAATTAAAGGTATCTTATATTTTCAGACTTGTTTTTATAAAACATGCTCTAGTTAATGAGTTATCGATACTTTAAGTGCAAAATGATGATATAAAACCTTGATAAAAATATACTTTTAAGTAGTAATCAGTAATCCATATAAACCATCAATGACATATGTCTTATAACCCTTTTTTAGGAGAAACAAATTGTTGTGGCCTTTGAGTATTAGCTCTTTTTACTCTAAAAACATACATAATTTTTCTTGTTATACTGAAAATATAGGGCACAACATTTTATTTTTAGGAAAAAATTGAATATCACTTTGACTCTTGAATAATATTATGCATATTATTTCAAGAAAATTTTAGAAATTTATTTAATCAAGTCCCTACTTGATTTTTTGAGTTTCAAATTAATAATCTTCTATATTAATTACGTTCTAACTCTCAATTTCTAAAACTTATTTATAATCAAGTCATACTTAGTTAATAATATCAATTTAATTTTTGACTAACAATTCTTAATGTGTAACCTATTAGGTTCATCATAAGTTGACCTAAATATAAATCATAATTCTAAATAAAATATAATTAAATAATTTAATTTATTATAAATTTAACAATCATTTGATCTATATTTGAGAATCAAATGCACTGTCTAGCAATGTGTTCCCTAAATATTAGATAGGTTATAAGTGATTTAACTTAATTTTTTAGTGAGTAGTTTTCTAGTGTAATTATTATCACTTCATCAAGAATATTCTGATTTAAATATTATAGCATGAAATATATCTTATCTATCAAATCATGTTTATTCTCCACATTATAGTCATTATTTCTTTGAATAAAATTAAAACTCTTTTTAAATCTCATCCAATCTTTTCCAAGGATTTCACAATCAATGTTATTTGAGAATAGATGAAACATTTTTCCTAATTCACATAAGGTGGTGAGTCATCTCTTGATCACTTAAATATCTTCATATTGATTATGACAATGTGTAGTCAAGATCAAATAATAATATCATTTAAATAAGATAATTTATTAAATACAAATATCAAGTGAATCTATCTATAAGCACACGTGATCTCTCATTATAGAATTCTCATGTGGGTTAATTTAGTGTATATGTCATATAACAAGGACCTACGTAGTAATTCTAGGTATCCCTCGTATCTCAATTTATTAGAACATTCCTTTCTTTTCATATGGAAAGGACATAATATGTATCAGTCTCAACAACTCTAATTAATATTTAATTTTATAGAGCATTGAATAGTAACATTTATGAACAATGCTTTTATACAATAGAAATCTTATAATTATAATAATTTTACAATTTCTTTTGCAAAGTATTTTTGTTTCAAGAACTTTATGTTTACTCTAAATTCATTAATTAAAATTATATTCAATAATAAAATATAAATGAATATTAAAGATAAAGAAAGTCTTAATAATAAATATGTTTTTACATGAATGAAGTCAATGTCACATGTAACTAACTAATTAATTAAATATTATATTCAATAATATAACATAAATGAATATTAAAGATAGAGAAACTACTAATAATAAATATGTTTTTACATGAATAAAGTCAATATCACATGTACCAACTGATTAACCATAAGGCCTATGCACTAAAACTTTGCCACTTTTTAAAGGTTTTTATAAACATTGTTTTTACAAGCTTATTACATAAAGCCTACGAAAAATATTTTTCTTAAGATTTTGTATTGTAAGCATTTAAACAGTGAGTAATTGTCATAACTTATTTTTTTACTTCCAATTCCAAAAATGAAATAAAAATTAAAAATGTGTTTTTGATGTATTTTGGTCATTCACATGCCCATTTTATGATTTTTGTTTTTACATTTTCTCTCTTATTGGTGCTTTCTAAAAAAATAAAAAATTCAAAAATATTTTTTTGACACATTTGCACCCATTTTCATAACTTTCAATGTCTTTTAAAAAATTAAATTCAAAAATATGTTTTCAACACATTTCAGCCATTAATGTGTCCATTTGGTAATTTTTTATTACTTTTCTTATCGAATTGACATTAATGTTATTTTAAAAAATAAACCAAAAATACAAAAAAAAATAGAAAATCAAAAGTCAAAATATGAAGTAAAATGAACAAGTGGGCTATCGTACAAAACAAGAATGAGCACAAAAAAATGCCATAAGGATATTTTTAGGATATTCTAAAAATAAAGGATAAAAAAAAAACCTTAAAAAGAGTAGTATAAATAAAGGAGGCTACCATGAAAAGAAAGAAGGTGGGCGAAACCCTAGCCACCATACGAAGTGATCGAGAAAAAGCGAAAGAAAAAAAAGAAAGGGAGAAGAACTCTAAGATTTAAGAAAAAGACCATGACCCTAACATCTTCTCTCTTAGTAAACAAACCAAAAACAAAAACAAGAACCCTAGCCACATCTTAACCTACATCATCAGATTCTAGCTAACCACCACCATTCTAGCTACCATAACAACAATCATAATCTCTCTTTCATCTTCCATCATTTTCTAGCTAACTTTCCTAGTCTTCTCCAATTAGAAAATATCATAACAAAAAAAGAAATAGAAGTTTTTAGAGAAAGAAATTGTAGACTATTGAACCTTCTACGACATAGATATCCTCCTATTAACAGCGATGATAGTAATCAATGATATGAATTGATAGATAAGGGAGCGATGTAGCCCATAGAGTTAAAGAAATTATACTAAAATTTAACTTGAGTACAACAAATAATTTTAAATGATTTTTATCATCATTATTGATTAAGCTACCCATTTAACAAATCCTATTGAAAATTAATTTGACTAAAACTAATCAATTTTAATAAAAATTATCATAATTATTAATTAACCTATCCTATTAAGGAATTCTAATGAAATTTAAATCAACAACAACTAATAATTTTCAATGATAGCTACCATTATTATTAATTAACCTACCTAGTTAAGGAATTCTACTAAAATTTAATTTTACTACAACTAATCAATTTCATTGATAATTATCATAATTATTTATTAACCTACCCAGTTAAGGAATCCTATTAAAATTAATTTAATTGCAACTAATCAAATTTATTGATAATTATTTTAATTATTAATTAACCTACATATTAGGGACTCTTGTTGAAATTTCATTTGACTACAACTTATAAATTTTACTGATAATTATTATTTAACCTACCCATTAAGGATTGCCATTGAAACTTAATTTTCAATAATAATTGACACGACTAAAAGATTGATGTCTTCTCCCAAGTGCAGGAGTGTCGAAGTAATAAATAACCCGGCAAGACTAGGGTCGAACCACAGGGAGGTTAATTGTATAAATTATAAATAGCAATAATACAACAACAACAACGACAACATCAACAACAACAACAACAATAATAATACTAGTAGTAGTAGTAGTAGTAGTAGTAGTAGTAGTAGTAGTAGTA